>NW_024037076.1:13560609-13637747 GCF_015706575.1 Patiria miniata | reverse complement strand
CAGCTGCTGCAGTTGTCTCTGCACCTGCAGTAGTGGTCTTGGTAGATGTGCTGATAGCAGCTGATGTCTCAGAACTGTAGTTGTTTACCTGATCTGTTGTGATACCTTCAGCGACGGTTGTTTTCAACAGATGTAGTCACACCCTGTGTGGTAGTCTCGACGTCAACAGTAGTATCAGCCACAGTGGTACTTCTGCCGGTTTGGCAACCTCTGGAGTTGTCTGGGATGTTCTGGTGGATAAAGCTTCTGTACTGCTCTCTGCTAGAGTAGTCTCAGTACCAGTGGTTATTCCTAGGGATGTTGCTCGCACCAGCTGATGTCTGTGCAGCTGTGTTTATTCCCTCCTCTGTGGTCGTACCTACAGCAATAGTAGTTTCCACAGTGTAGTCACAATTGAAGTTGTTGCCTCTGCTACAATTGTAGTTTCAGCCACAGTTGTCTCTATAGGTTGAGGCTATTTCTGGAATGGTTGTCTCAGATGTTATTTGAGTTACAGCTTCTGTGCTTCTCTCTGCCAAAGTAGTCTCAATACCAGAGGTTATTCCTACAGTTGTGCTAATACCAGCTGACGTCTGTGCAGCTGTAGTTGATCTCTGCTCTGTGGTGGTACTTTCAGCAAAGTAGTTTCAGCAGATGTAGTCACTGCTGGTGTTGTTGTCTCTGCCACAACTGTGGTTTCAACCAGAGTTGTATCTCTCCTGGTCGTGGCTTCCTCATCAGTTATTGTCTGGGATATCATGCTTGTAACAGCTTCTGTAGTTCTGTCTGGAACAGTTGTCTCAATCCCAGTGGTTAAAACAGAAGTTGTGCCAATATCAGATGTTTGAGCAGCTGTGGTTGTTGCGGGAGCTATTGTACTACCTTCATCAACAGTGGTGTGTGCAGGTGAAGTGGTTGTGCAGTTGTCTCTGCTGCAATGGTTGTCCCGATCACGGTTGAGGCACCGACTGTTGTGACCTTATCCTCAGAAGTTGTCTCGGCTGCTGTTGATGTACCAGCTGCTGCAGTTGTCTCTGCACCTGCAGTAGTGGTCTTGGTAGATGTGCTGATAGCAGCTGATGTCTGAGGAACTGTAGTTGTTACCTGATCTGTTGTGATACCTTCAGCGACAGTTGTTTCAACAGATGTAGTCACACCCTGTGTGGTAGTCTCGACGTCAACAGTAGTATCAGCCACAGTGGTACTTCTGCCGGTTGTGGCAACTCTGGAGTTGTCTGGGATGTTCTGGTGGATAAAGCTTCTGTACTGCTCTCTGCTAGAGTAGTCTCAGTACCAGTGGTTATTCCTAGGGATGTGCTCGCACCAGCTGATGTCTGTGCAGCTGTGGTTATTCCCTCCTCTGTGGTCGTACCTACAGCAATAGTAGTTTCCACAGGTGTAGTCACAATTGAAGTTGTTGCCTCTGCTACAATTGTAGTTTCAGCCACAGTTGTAGCTCTATAGGTTGAGGCTATTTCTGGAATGGTTGTCTCAGATGTTATTTGAGTTACAGCTTCTGTGCTTCTCTCTGCCAAAGTAGTCTCAATACCAGAGGTTATTCCTACAGTTGTGCTAATACCAGCTGACGTCTGTGCAGCTGTAGTTGATCTCTGCTCTGTGGTGGTACTTTCAGCAAAAGTAGTTTCAGCAGATGTAGTCACTGCTGGTGTTGTTGTCTCTGCCACAACTGTGGTTTCAACCAGAGTTGTATCTCTCCTGGTCGTGGCTTCCTCATCAGTTATTGTCTGGGATATCATGCTTGTAACAGCTTCTGTAGTTCTGTCTGGAACAGTTGTCTCAATCCCAGTGGTTAAAACAGAAGTTGTGCCAATATCAGATGTTTGAGCAGCTGTGGTGTTGCGGGAGCTATTGTACTACCTTCATCAACAGTGGTGTGTGCAGGTGAAGTGGTGTGTGCAGTTGTCTCTGCTGCAATGGTTGTCCCGATCACGGTTGAGGCACCGACTGTTTGTGACCTTATCCTCAGAAGTTGTCTCGGCTGCTGTTGATGTACCAGCTGCTGCAGTTGTCTCTGCACCTGCAGTAGTGGTCTTGGTAGATGTGCTGATAGCAGCTGATGTCTGAGGAACTGTAGTTGTTACCTGATCTGTTGTGATACCTTCAGCGACGTTTGTTTCAACAGATGTAGTCACACCCTGTGTGGTAGTCTCGACGTCAACAGTAGTATCAGCCACAGTGGTACTTCTGCCGGTTGTGGCAACCTCTGGAGTTGTCTGGGATGTTCTGGTGGATAAAGCTTCTGTACTGCTCTTTGCTAGAGTAGTCTCAGTACCAGTGGTTATTCCTAGGGATGTGCTCGCACCAGCTGATGTCTGTGCAGCTGTGGTTATTCCCTCCTCTGTGGTCGTACCTACAGCAATAGTAGTTTCCCAGGTGTAGTCACAATTGAAGTTGTTGCCTCTGCTACAATTGTAGTTTCAGCCACAGTTGTAGCTCTATAGGTTGAGGCTATTTCTGGAATGGTTGTCTCAGATGTTATTTGAGTTACAGCTTCTGTGCTTCTCTCTGCCAAAGTAGTCTCAATACCAGAGGTTATTCCTACAGTTGTGCTAATACCAGCTGACGTCTGTGCAGCTGTAGTTGATCTCTGCTCTGTGGTGGTACTTTCAGCAAAAGTAGTTTCAGCAGATGTAGTCACTGCTGGTGTTGTTGTCTCTGCCACAACTGTGGTTTCAACCAGAGTTGTATCTCTCCTGGTCGTGGCTTCCTCATCAGTTATTGTCTGGGATATCATGCTTGTAACAGCTTCTGTAGTTCTGTCTGGAACAGTTGTCTCAATCCCAGTGGTTAAAACAGAAGTTGTGCCAATATCAGATGTTTGAGCAGCTGTGGTTGTTGCGGGAGCTATTGTACTACCTTCATCAACAGTGGTGTGTGCAGGTGAAGTGGTGTGTGCAGTTGTCTCTGCTGCAATGGTTGTCCCGATCACGGTTGAGGCACCGACTGTTGTGACCTTATCCTCAGAAGTTGTCTCGGCTGCTGTTGATGTACCAGCTGCTGCAGTTGTCTCTGCACCTGCAGTAGTGGTCTTGGTAGATGTGCTGATAGCAGCTGATGTCTGAGGAACTGTAGTTGTTACCTGATCTGTTGTGATACCTTCAGCGACAGTTGTTTCAACAGATGTAGTCACACCCTGTGTGGTAGTCTCGACGTCAACAGTAGTATCAGCCACAGTGGTACTTCTGCCGGTTGTGGCAACCTCTGGAGTTGTCTGGGATGTTCTGGTGGATAAAGCTTCTGTACTGCTCTTTGCTAGAGTAGTCTCAGTACCAGTGGTTATTCCTAGGGATGTGCTCGCACCAGCTGATGTCTGTGCAGCTGTGGTTATTCCCTCCTCTGTGGTCGTACCTACAGCAATAGTAGTTTCCACAGGTGTAGTCACAATTGAAGTTGTTGCCTCTGCTACAATTGTAGTTTCAGCCACAGTTGTAGCTCTATAGGTTGAGGCTATTTCTGGAATGGTTGTCTCAGATGTTATTTGAGTTACAGCTTCTGTGCTTCTCTCTGCCAAAGTAGTCTCAATACCAGAGGTTATTCCTACAGTTGTGCTAATACCAGCTGACGTCTGTGCAGCTGTAGTTGATCTCTGCTCTGTGGTGGTACTTTCAGCAAAAGTAGTTTCAGCAGATGTAGTCACTGCTGGTGTTGTTGTCTCTGCCACAACTGTGGTTTCAACCAGAGTTGTATCTCTCCTGGTCGTGGCTTCCTCATCAGTTATTGTCTGGGATATCATGCTTGTAACAGCTTCTGTAGTTCTGTCTGGAACAGTTGTCTCAATCCCAGTGGTTAAAACAGAAGTTGTGCCAATATCAGATGTTTGAGCAGCTGTGGTTGTTGCGGGAGCTATTGTACTACCTTCATCAACAGTGGTGTGTGCAGGTGAAGTGGTGTGTGCAGTTGTCTCTGCTGCAATGGTTGTCCCGATCACGGTTGAGGCACCGACTGTTGTGACCTTATCCTCAGAAGTTGTCTCGGCTGCTGTTGATGTACCAGCTGCTGCAGTTGTCTCTGCACCTGCAGTAGTGGTCTTGGTAGATGTGCTGATAGCAGCTGATGTCTGAGGAACTGTAGTTGTTACCTGATCTGTTGTGATACCTTCAGCGACAGTTGTTTCAACAGATGTAGTCACACCCTGTGTGGTAGTCTCGACGTCAACAGTAGTATCAGCCACAGTGGTACTTCTGCCGGTTGTGGCAACCTCTGGAGTTGTCTGGGATGTTCTGGTGGATAAAGCTTCTGTACTGCTCTTTGCTAGAGTAGTCTCAGTACCAGTGGTTATTCCAAGGGATGTGCTCGCACCAGCTGATGTCTGTGCAGCTGTGGTTATTCCCTCCTCTGTGGTCGTACCTACAGCAATAGTAGTTTCCACAGGTGTAGTCACAATTGAAGTTGTTGCCTCTGCTACAATTGTAGTTTCAGCCACAGTTGTAGCTCTATAGGTTGAGGCTATTTCTGGAATGGTTGTCTCAGATGTTATTTGAGTTACAGCTTCTGTGCTTCTCTCTGCCAAAGTAGTCTCAATACCAGAGGTTATTCCTACAGTTGTGCTAATACCAGCTGACGTCTGTGCAGCTGTAGTTGATCTCTGCTCTGTGGTGGTACTTTCAGCAAAAGTAGTTTCAGCAGATGTAGTCACTGCTGGTGTTGTTGTCTCTGCCACAACTGTGGTTTCAACCAGAGTTGTATCTCTCCTGGTCGTGGCTTCCTCATCAGTTATTGTCTGGGATATCATGCTTGTAACAGCTTCTGTAGTTCTGTCTGGAACAGTTGTCTCAATCCCAGTGGTTAAAACAGAAGTTGTGCCAATATCAGATGTTTGAGCAGCTGTGGTTGTTGCGGGAGCTATTGTACTACCTTCATCAACAGTGGTGTGTGCAGGTGAAGTGGTGTGTGCAGTTGTCTCTGCTGCAATGGTTGTCCCGATCACGGTTGAGGCACCGACTGTTGTGACCTTATCCTCAGAAGTTGTCTCGGCTGCTGTTGATGTACCAGCTGCTGCAGTTGTCTCTGCACCTGCAGTAGTGGTCTTGGTAGATGTGCTGATAGCAGCTGATGTCTGAGGAACTGTAGTTGTTACCTGATCTGTTGTGATACCTTCAGCGACAGTTGTTTCAACAGATGTAGTCACACCCTGTGTGGTAGTCTCGACGTCAACAGTAGTATCAGCCACAGTGGTACTTCTGCCGGTTGTGGCAACCTCTGGAGTTGTCTGGGATGTTCTGGTGGATAAAGCTTCTGTACTGCTCTTTGCTAGAGTAGTCTCAGTACCAGTGGTTATTCCTAGGGATGTGCTCGCACCAGCTGATGTCTGTGCAGCTGTGGTTATTCCCTCCTCTGTGGTCGTACCTACAGCAATAGTAGTTTCCACAGGTGTAGTCACAATTGAAGTTGTTGCCTCTGCTACAATTGTAGTTTCAGCCACAGTTGTAGCTCTATAGGTTGAGGCTATTTCTGGAATGGTTGTCTCAGATGTTATTTGAGTTACAGCTTCTGTGCTTCTCTCTGCCAAAGTAGTCTCAATACCAGAGGTTATTCCTACAGTTGTGCTAATACCAGCTGACGTCTGTGCAGCTGTAGTTGATCTCTGCTCTGTGGTGGTACTTTCAGCAAAAGTAGTTTCAGCAGATGTAGTCACTGCTGGTGTTGTTGTCTCTGCCACAACTGTGGTTTCAACCAGAGTTGTATCTCTCCTGGTCGTGGCTTCCTCATCAGTTATTGTCTGGGATATCATGCTTGTAACAGCTTCTGTAGTTCTGTCTGGAACAGTTGTCTCAATCCCAGTGGTTAAAACAGAAGTTGTGCCAATATCAGATGTTTGAGCAGCTGTGGTTGTTGCGGGAGCTTTGTACTACCTTCATCAACAGTGGTGTGTGCAGGTGAAGTGGTGTGTGCAGTTGTCTCTGCTGCAATGGTTGTCCCGATCACGGTTGAGGCACCGACTGTTGTGACCTTATCCTCAGAAGTTGTCTCGGCTGCTGTTGATGTACCAGCTGCTGCAGTTGTCTCTGCACCTGCAGTAGTGGTCTTGGTAGATGTGCTGATAGCAGCTGATGTCTGAGGAACTGTAGTTGTTACCTGATCTGTTGTGATACCTTCAGCGACAGTTGTTTCAACAGATGTAGTCACACCCTGTGTGGTAGTCTCGACGTCAACAGTAGTATCAGCCACAGTGGTACTTCTGCCGGTTGTGGCAACCTCTGGAGTTGTCTGGGATGTTCTGGTGGATAAAGCTTCTGTACTGCTCTTTGCTAGAGTAGTCTCAGTACCAGTGGTTATTCCAGGGATGTGCTCGCACCAGCTGATGTCTGTGCAGCTGTGGTTATTCCCTCCTCTGTGGTCGTACCTACAGCAATAGTAGTTTCCACAGGTGTAGTCACAATTGAAGTTGTTGCCTCTGCTACAATTGTAGTTTCAGCCACAGTTGTAGCTCTATAGGTTGAGGCTATTTCTGGAATGGTTGTCTCAGATGTTATTTGAGTTACAGCTTCTGTGCTTCTCTCTGCCAAAGTAGTCTCAATACCAGAGGTTATTCCTACAGTTGTGCTAATACCAGCTGACGTCTGTGCAGCTGTAGTTGATCTCTGCTCTGTGGTGGTACTTTCAGCAAAAGTAGTTTCAGCAGATGTAGTCACTGCTGGTGTTGTTGTCTCTGCCACAACTGTGGTTTCAACCAGAGTTGTATCTCTCCTGGTCGTGGCTTCCTCATCAGTTATTGTCTGGGATATCATGCTTGTAACAGCTTCTGTAGTTCTGTCTGGAACAGTTGTCTCAATCCCAGTGGTTAAAACAGAAGTTGTGCCAATATCAGATGTTTGAGCAGCTGTGGTTGTTGCGGGAGCTATTGTACTACCTTCATCAACAGTGGTGTGTGCAGGTGAAGTGGTGTGTGCAGTTGTCTCTGCTGCAATGGTTGTCCCGATCACGGTTGAGGCACCGACTGTTGTGACCTTATCCTCAGAAGTTGTCTCGGCTGCTGTTGATGTACCAGCTGCTGCAGTTGTCTCTGCACCTGCAGTAGTGGTCTTGGTAGATGTGCTGATAGCAGCTGATGTCTGAGGAACTGTAGTTGTTACCTGATCTGTTGTGATACCTTCAGCGACAGTTGTTTCAACAGATGTAGTCACACCCTGTGTGGTAGTCTCGACGTCAACAGTAGTATCAGCACAGTGGTACTTCTGCCGGTTGTGGCAACCTCTGGAGTTGTCTGGGATGTTCTGGTGGATAAAGCTTCTGTACTGCTCTTTGCTAGAGTAGTCTCAGTACCAGTGGTTATTCCTAGGGATGTGCTCGCACCAGCTGATGTCTGTGCAGCTGTGGTTATTCCCTCCTCTGTGGTCGTACCTACAGCAATAGTAGTTTCCACAGGTGTAGTCACAATTGAAGTTGTTGCCTCTGCTACAATTGTAGTTTCAGCCACAGTTGTAGCTCTATAGGTTGAGGCTATTTCTGGAATGGTTGTCTCAGATGTTATTTGAGTTACAGCTTCTGTGCTTCTCTCTGCCAAAGTAGTCTCAATACCAGAGGTTATTCCTACAGTTGTGCTAATACCAGCTGACGTCTGTGCAGCTGTAGTTGATCTCTGCTCTGTGGTGGTACTTTCAGCAAAAGTAGTTTCAGCAGATGTAGTCACTGCTGGTGTTGTTGTCTCTGCCACAACTGTGGTTTCAACCAGAGTTGTATCTCTCCTGGTCGTGGCTTCCTCATCAGTTATTGTCTGGGATATCATGCTTGTAACAGCTTCTGTAGTTCTGTCTGGAACAGTTGTCTCAATCCCAGTGGTTAAAACAGAAGTTGTGCCAATATCAGATGTTTGAGCAGCTGTGGTTGTTGCGGGAGCTTTGTACTACCTTCATCAACAGTGGTGTGTGCAGGTGAAGTGGTGTGTGCAGTTGTCTCTGCTGCAATGGTTGTCCCGATCACGGTTGAGGCACCGACTGTTGTGACCTTATCCTCAGAAGTTGTCTCGGCTGCTGTTGATGTACCAGCTGCTGCAGTTGTCTCTGCACCTGCAGTAGTGGTCTTGGTAGATGTGCTGATAGCAGCTGATGTCTGAGGAACTGTAGTTGTTACCTGATCTGTTGTGATACCTTCAGCGACAGTTGTTTCAACAGATGTAGTCACACCCTGTGTGGTAGTCTCGACGTCAACAGTAGTATCAGCCACAGTGGTACTTCTGCCGGTTGTGGCAACCTCTGGAGTTGTCTGGGATGTTCTGGTGGATAAAGCTTCTGTACTGCTCTTTGCTAGAGTAGTCTCAGTACCAGTGGTTATTCCAAGGGATGTGCTCGCACCAGCTGATGTCTGTGCAGCTGTGGTTATTCCCTCCTCTGTGGTCGTACCTACAGCAATAGTAGTTTCCACAGGTGTAGTCACAATTGAAGTTGTTGCCTCTGCTACAATTGTAGTTTCAGCCACAGTTGTAGCTCTATAGGTTGAGGCTATTTCTGGAATGGTTGTCTCAGATGTTATTTGAGTTACAGCTTCTGTGCTTCTCTCTGCCAAAGTAGTCTCAATACCAGAGGTTATTCCTACAGTTGTGCTAATACCAGCTGACGTCTGTGCAGCTGTAGTTGATCTCTGCTCTGTGGTGGTACTTTCAGCAAAAGTAGTTTCAGCAGATGTAGTCACTGCTGGTGTTGTTGTCTCTGCCACAACTGTGGTTTCAACCAGAGTTGTATCTCTCCTGGTCGTGGCTTCCTCATCAGTTATTGTCTGGGATATCATGCTTGTAACAGCTTCTGTAGTTCTGTCTGGAACAGTTGTCTCAATCCCAGTGGTTAAAACAGAAGTTGTGCCAATATCAGATGTTTGAGCAGCTGTGGTTGTTGCGGGAGCTATTGTACTACCTTCATCAACAGTGGTGTGTGCAGGTGAAGTGGTGTGTGCAGTTGTCTCTGCTGCAATGGTTGTCCCGATCACGGTTGAGGCACCGACTGTTGTGACCTTATCCTCAGAAGTTGTCTCGGCTGCTGTTGATGTACCAGCTGCTGCAGTTGTCTCTGCACCTGCAGTAGTGGTCTTGGTAGATGTGCTGATAGCAGCTGATGTCTGAGGAACTGTAGTTGTTACCTGATCTGTTGTGATACCTTCAGCGACAGTTGTTTCAACAGATGTAGTCACACCCTGTGTGGTAGTCTCGACGTCAACAGTAGTATCAGCCACAGTGGTACTTCTGCCGGTTGTGGCAACCTCTGGAGTTGTCTGGGATGTTCTGGTGGATAAAGCTTCTGTACTGCTCTTTGCTAGAGTAGTCTCAGTACCAGTGGTTATTCCTAGGGATGTGCTCGCACCAGCTGATGTCTGTGCAGCTGTGGTTATTCCCTCCTCTGTGGTCGTACCTACAGCAATAGTAGTTTCCACAGGTGTAGTCACAATTGAAGTTGTTGCCTCTGCTACAATTGTAGTTTCAGCCACAGTTGTAGCTCTATAGGTTGAGGCTATTTCTGGAATGGTTGTCTCAGATGTTATTTGAGTTACAGCTTCTGTGCTTCTCTCTGCCAAAGTAGTCTCAATACCAGAGGTTATTCCTACAGTTGTGCTAATACCAGCTGACGTCTGTGCAGCTGTAGTTGATCTCTGCTCTGTGGTGGTACTTTCAGCAAAAGTAGTTTCAGCAGATGTAGTCACTGCTGGTGTTGTTGTCTCTGCCACAACTGTGGTTTCAACCAGAGTTGTATCTCTCCTGGTCGTGGCTTCCTCATCAGTTATTGTCTGGGATATCATGCTTGTAACAGCTTCTGTAGTTCTGTCTGGAACAGTTGTCTCAATCCCAGTGGTTAAAACAGAAGTTGTGCCAATATCAGATGTTTGAGCAGCTGTGGTTGTTGCGGGAGCTATTGTACTACCTTCATCAACAGTGGTGTGTGCAGGTGAAGTGGTGTGTGCAGTTGTCTCTGCTGCAATGGTTGTCCCGATCACGGTTGAGGCACCGACTGTTGTGACCTTATCCTCAGAAGTTGTCTCGGCTGCTGTTGATGTACCAGCTGCTGCAGTTGTCTCTGCACCTGCAGTAGTGGTCTTGGTAGATGTGCTGATAGCAGCTGATGTCTGAGGAACTGTAGTTGTTACCTGATCTGTTGTGATACCTTCAGCGACAGTTGTTTCAACAGATGTAGTCACACCCTGTGTGGTAGTCTCGACGTCAACAGTAGTATCAGCCACAGTGGTACTTCTGCCGGTTGTGGCAACCTCTGGAGTTGTCTGGGATGTTCTGGTGGATAAAGCTTCTGTACTGCTCTCTGCTAGAGTAGTCTCAGTACCAGTGGTTATTCCTAGGGATGTGCTCGCACCAGCTGATGTCTGTGCAGCTGTGGTTATTCCCTCCTCTGTGGTCGTACCTACAGCAATAGTAGTTTCCACAGGTGTAGTCACAATTGAAGTTGTTGCCTCTGCTACAATTGTAGTTTCAGCCACAGTTGTAGCTCTATAGGTTGAGGCTATTTCTGGAATGGTTGTCTCAGATGTTATTTGAGTTACAGCTTCTGTGCTTCTCTCTGCCAAAGTAGTCTCAATACCAGAGGTTATTCCTACAGTTGTGCTAATACCAGCTGACGTCTGTGCAGCTGTAGTTGATCTCTGCTCTGTGGTGGTACTTTCAGCAAAAGTAGTTTCAGCAGATGTAGTCACTGCTGGTGTTGTTGTCTCTGCCACAACTGTGGTTTCAACCAGAGTTGTATCTCTCCTGGTCGTGGCTTCCTCATCAGTTATTGTCTGGGATATCATGCTTGTAACAGCTTCTGTAGTTCTGTCTGGAACAGTTGTCTCAATCCCAGTGGTTAAAACAGAAGTTGTGCCAATATCAGATGTTTGAGCAGCTGTGGTTGTTGCGGGAGCTATTGTACTACCTTCATCAACAGTGGTGTGTGCAGGTGAAGTGGTGTGTGCAGTTGTCTCTGCTGCAATGGTTGTCCCGATCACGGTTGAGGCACCGACTGTTGTGACCTTATCCTCAGAAGTTGTCTCGGCTGCTGTTGATGTACCAGCTGCTGCAGTTGTCTCTGCACCTGCAGTAGTGGTCTTGGTAGATGTGCTGATAGCAGCTGATGTCTGAGGAACTGTAGTTGTTACCTGATCTGTTGTGATACCTTCAGCGACAGTTGTTTCAACAGATGTAGTCACACCCTGTGTGGTAGTCTCGACGTCAACAGTAGTATCAGCCACAGTGGTACTTCTGCCGGTTGTGGCAACCTCTGGAGTTGTCTGGGATGTTCTGGTGGATAAAGCTTCTGTACTGCTCTTTGCTAGAGTAGTCTCAGTACCAGTGGTTATTCCTAGGGATGTGCTCGCACCAGCTGATGTCTGTGCAGCTGTGGTTATTCCCTCCTCTGTGGTCGTACCTACAGCAATAGTAGTTTCCACAGGTGTAGTCACAATTGAAGTTGTTGCCTCTGCTACAATTGTAGTTTCAGCCACAGTTGTAGCTCTATAGGTTGAGGCTATTTCTGGAATGGTTGTCTCAGATGTTATTTGAGTTACAGCTTCTGTGCTTCTCTCTGCCAAAGTAGTCTCAATACCAGAGGTTATTCCTACAGTTGTGCTAATACCAGCTGACGTCTGTGCAGCTGTAGTTGATCTCTGCTCTGTGGTGGTACTTTCAGCAAAAGTAGTTTCAGCAGATGTAGTCACTGCTGGTGTTGTTGTCTCTGCCACAACTGTGGTTTCAACCAGAGTTGTATCTCTCCTGGTCGTGGCTTCCTCATCAGTTATTGTCTGGGATATCATGCTTGTAACAGCTTCTGTAGTTCTGTCTGGAACAGTTGTCTCAATCCCAGTGGTTAAAACAGAAGTTGTGCCAATATCAGATGTTTGAGCAGCTGTGGTTGTTGCGGGAGCTATTGTACTACCTTCATCAACAGTGGTGTGTGCAGGTGAAGTGGTGTGTGCAGTTGTCTCTGCTGCAATGGTTGTCCCGATCACGGTTGAGGCACCGACTGTTGTGACCTTATCCTCAGAAGTTGTCTCGGCTGCTGTTGATGTACCAGCTGCTGCAGTTGTCTCTGCACCTGCAGTAGTGGTCTTGGTAGATGTGCTGATAGCAGCTGATGTCTGAGGAACTGTAGTTGTTACCTGATCTGTTGTGATACCTTCAGCGACAGTTGTTTCAACAGATGTAGTCACACCCTGTGTGGTAGTCTCGACGTCAACAGTAGTATCAGCCACAGTGGTACTTCTGCCGGTTGTGGCAACCTCTGGAGTTGTCTGGGATGTTCTGGTGGATAAAGCTTCTGTACTGCTCTCTGCTAGAGTAGTCTCAGTACCAGTGGTTATTCCTAGGGATGTGCTCGCACCAGCTGATGTCTGTGCAGCTGTGGTTATTCCCTCCTCTGTGGTCGTACCTACAGCAATAGTAGTTTCCACAGGTGTAGTCACAATTGAAGTTGTTGCCTCTGCTACAATTGTAGTTTCAGCCACAGTTGTAGCTCTATAGGTTGAGGCTATTTCTGGAATGGTTGTCTCAGATGTTATTTGAGTTACAGCTTCTGTGCTTCTCTCTGCCAAAGTAGTCTCAATACCAGAGGTTATTCCTACAGTTGTGCTAATACCAGCTGACGTCTGTGCAGCTGTAGTTGATCTCTGCTCTGTGGTGGTACTTTCAGCAAAAGTAGTTTCAGCAGATGTAGTCACTGCTGGTGTTGTTGTCTCTGCCACAACTGTGGTTTCAACCAGAGTTGTATCTCTCCTGGTCGTGGCTTCCTCATCAGTTATTGTCTGGGATATCATGCTTGTAACAGCTTCTGTAGTTCTGTCTGGAACAGTTGTCTCAATCCCAGTGGTTAAAACAGAAGTTGTGCCAATATCAGATGTTTGAGCAGCTGTGGTTGTTGCGGGAGCTATTGTACTACCTTCATCAACAGTGGTGTGTGCAGGTGAAGTGGTGTGTGCAGTTGTCTCTGCTGCAATGGTTGTCCCGATCACGGTTGAGGCACCGACTGTTGTGACCTTATCCTCAGAAGTTGTCTCGGCTGCTGTTGATGTACCAGCTGCTGCAGTTGTCTCTGCACCTGCAGTAGTGGTCTTGGTAGATGTGCTGATAGCAGCTGATGTCTGAGGAACTGTAGTTGTTACCTGATCTGTTGTGATACCTTCAGCGACAGTTGTTTCAACAGATGTAGTCACACCCTGTGTGGTAGTCTCGACGTCAACAGTAGTATCAGCCACAGTGGTACTTCTGCCGGTTGTGGCAACCTCTGGAGTTGTCTGGGATGTTCTGGTGGATAAAGCTTCTGTACTGCTCTTTGCTAGAGTAGTCTCAGTACCAGTGGTTATTCCTAGGGATGTGCTCGCACCAGCTGATGTCTGTGCAGCTGTGGTTATTCCCTCCTCTGTGGTCGTACCTACAGCAATAGTAGTTTCCACAGGTGTAGTCACAATTGAAGTTGTTGCCTCTGCTACAATTGTAGTTTCAGCCACAGTTGTAGCTCTATAGGTTGAGGCTATTTCTGGAATGGTTGTCTCAGATGTTATTTGAGTTACAGCTTCTGTGCTTCTCTCTGCCAAAGTAGTCTCAATACCAGAGGTTATTCCTACAGTTGTGCTAATACCAGCTGACGTCTGTGCAGCTGTAGTTGATCTCTGCTCTGTGGTGGTACTTTCAGCAAAAGTAGTTTCAGCAGATGTAGTCACTGCTGGTGTTGTTGTCTCTGCCACAACTGTGGTTTCAACCAGAGTTGTATCTCTCCTGGTCGTGGCTTCCTCATCAGTTATTGTCTGGGATATCATGCTTGTAACAGCTTCTGTAGTTCTGTCTGGAACAGTTGTCTCAATCCCAGTGGTTAAAACAGAAGTTGTGCCAATATCAGATGTTTGAGCAGCTGTGGTTGTTGCGGGAGCTATTGTACTACCTTCATCAACAGTGGTGTGTGCAGGTGAAGTGGTGTGTGCAGTTGTCTCTGCTGCAATGGTTGTCCCGATCACGGTTGAGGCACCGACTGTTGTGACCTTATCCTCAGAAGTTGTCTCGGCTGCTGTTGATGTACCAGCTGCTGCAGTTGTCTCTGCACCTGCAGTAGTGGTCTTGGTAGATGTGCTGATAGCAGCTGATGTCTGAGGAACTGTAGTTGTTACCTGATCTGTTGTGATACCTTCAGCGACAGTTGTTTCAACAGATGTAGTCACACCCTGTGTGGTAGTCTCGACGTCAACAGTAGTATCAGCCACAGTGGTACTTCTGCCGGTTGTGGCAACCTCTGGAGTTGTCTGGGATGTTCTGGTGGATAAAGCTTCTGTACTGCTCTTTGCTAGAGTAGTCTCAGTACCAGTGGTTATTCCTAGGGATGTGCTCGCACCAGCTGATGTCTGTGCAGCTGTGGTTATTCCCTCCTCTGTGGTCGTACCTACAGCAATAGTAGTTTCCACAGGTGTAGTCACAATTGAAGTTGTTGCCTCTGCTACAATTGTAGTTTCAGCCACAGTTGTAGCTCTATAGGTTGAGGCTATTTCTGGAATGGTTGTCTCAGATGTTATTGAGTTACAGCTTCTGTGCTTCTCTCTGCCAAAGTAGTCTCAATACCAGAGGTTATTCCTACAGTTGTGCTAATACCAGCTGACGTCTGTGCAGCTGTAGTTGATCTCTGCTCTGTGGTGGTACTTTCAGCAAAAGTAGTTTCAGCAGATGTAGTCACTGCTGGTGTTGTTGTCTCTGCCACAACTGTGGTTTCAACCAGAGTTGTATCTCTCCTGGTCGTGGCTTCCTCATCAGTTATTGTCTGGGATATCATGCTTGTAACAGCTTCTGTAGTTCTGTCTGGAACAGTTGTCTCAATCCCAGTGGTTAAAACAGAAGTTGTGCCAATATCAGATGTTTGAGCAGCTGTGGTTGTTGCGGGAGCTATTTGTACTACCTTCATCAACAGTGGTGTGTGCAGGTGAAGTGGTGTGTGCAGTTGTCTCTGCTGCAATGGTTGTCCCGATCACGGTTGAGGCACCGACTGTTGTGACCTTATCCTCAGAAGTTGTCTCGGCTGCTGTTGATGTACCAGCTGCTGCAGTTGTCTCTGCACCTGCAGTAGTGGTCTTGGTAGATGTGCTGATAGCAGCTGATGTCTGAGGAACTGTAGTTGTTACCTGATCTGTTGTGATACCTTCAGCGACAGTTGTTTCAACAGATGTAGTACACCCTGTGTGGTAGTCTCGACGACGTCAACAGTAGTATCAGCCACAGTGGTACTTCTGCCGGTTGTGGCAACCTCTGGAGTTGTCTGGGATGTTCTGGTGGATAAAGCTTCTGTACTGCTCTTGCTAGAGTAGTCTCAGTACCAGTGGTTATTCCAAGGGATGTGCTCGCACCAGCTGATGTCTGTGCAGCTGTGGTTATTTCCTCCTCTGTGGTCGTACCTACAGCAATAGTTTTCCACAGGTGTAGTCACAATTGAAGTTGTTGCCTCTGCTACAATTGTAGTTTCAGCCACAGTTGTAGCTCTATAGGTTGAGGCTATTTCTGGAATGGTTGTCTCAGATGTTATTTGAGTTACAGCTTCTGTGCTTCTCTCTGCCAAAGTAGTCTCAATACCAGAGGTTATTCCTACAGTTGTGCTAATACCAGCTGACGTCTGTGCAGCTGTAGTTGATCTCTGCTCTGTGGTGGTACTTTCAGCAAAAGTAGTTTCAGCAGATGTAGTCACTGCTGGTGTTGTTGTCTCTGCCACAACTGTGGTTTCAACCAGAGTTGTATCTCTCCTGGTCGTGGCTTCCTCATCAGTTATTGTCTGGGATATCATGCTTGTAACAGCTTCTGTAGTTCTGTCTGGAACAGTTGTCTCAATCCCAGTGGTTAAAACAGAAGTTGTGCCAATATCAGATGTTTGAGCAGCTGTGGTTGTTGCGGGAGCTATTGTACTACCTTCATCAACAGTGGTGTGTGCAGGTGAAGTGGTGTGTGCAGTTGTCTCTGCTGCAATGGTTGTCCCGATCACGGTTGAGGCACCGACTGTTGTGACCTTATCCTCAGAAGTTGTCTCGGCTGCTGTTGATGTACCAGCTGCTGCAGTTGTCTCTGCACCTGCAGTAGTGGTCTTGGTAGATGTGCTGATAGCAGCTGATGTCTGAGGAACTGTAGTTGTTACCTGATCTGTTGTGATACCTTCAGCGACAGTTGTTTCAACAGATGTAGTACACCCTGTGTGGTAGTCTCGACGTCAACAGTAGTATCAGCCACAGTGGTACTTCTGCCGGTTGTGGCAACCTCTGGAGTTGTCTGGGATGTTCTGGTGGATAAAGCTTCTGTACTGCTCTTTGCTAGAGTAGTCTCAGTACCAGTGGTTATTCCTAGGGATGTGCTCGCACCAGCTGATGTCTGTGCAGCTGTGGTTATTCCCTCCTCTGTGGTCGTACCTACAGCAATAGTAGTTTCCACAGGTGTAGTCACAATTGAAGTTGTTGCCTCTGCTACAATTGTAGTTTCAGCCACAGTTGTAGCTCTATAGGTTGAGGCTATTTCTGGAATGGTTGTCTCAGATGTTATTTGAGTTACAGCTTCTGTGCTTCTCTCTGCCAAAGTAGTCTCAATACCAGAGGTTATTCCTACAGTTGTGCTAATACCAGCTGACGTCTGTGCAGCTGTAGTTGATCTCTGCTCTGTGGTGGTACTTTCAGCAAAAGTAGTTTCAGCAGATGTAGTCACTGCTGGTGTTGTTGTCTCTGCCACAACTGTGGTTTCAACCAGAGTTGTATCTCTCCTGGTCGTGGCTTCCTCATCAGTTATTGTCTGGGATATCATGCTTGTAACAGCTTCTGTAGTTCTGTCTGGAACAGTTGTCTCAATCCAGTGGTTAAAACAGAAGTTGTGCCAATATCAGATGTTTGAGCAGCTGTGGTTGTTGCGGGAGCTTTTGTACTACCTTCATCAACAGTGGTGTGTGCAGGTGAAGTGGTGTGTGCAGTTGTCTCTGCTGCAATGGTTGTCCCGATCACGGTTGAGGCACCGACTGTTGTGACCTTATCCTCAGAAGTTGTCTCGGCTGCTGTTGATGTACCAGCTGCTGCAGTTGTCTCTGCACCTGCAGTAGTGGTCTTGGTAGATGTGCTGATAGCAGCTGATGTCTGAGGAACTGTAGTTGTTACCTGATCTGTTGTGATACCTTCAGCGACAGTTGTTTCAACAGATGTAGTAACACCCTGTGTGGTAGTCTCGACGTCAACAGTAGTATCAGCCACAGTGGTACTTCTGCCGGTTGTGGCAACCTCTGGAGTTGTCTGGGATGTTCTGGTGGATAAAGCTTCTGTACTGCTCTTTGCTAGAGTAGTCTCAGTACCAGTGGTTATTCCAAGGGATGTGCTCGCACCAGCTGATGTCTGTGCAGCTGTGGTTATTCCCTCCTCTGTGGTCGTACCTACAGCAATAGTAGTTTCCACAGGTGTAGTCACAATTGAAGTTGTTGCCTCTGCTACAATTGTAGTTTCAGCCACAGTTGTAGCTCTATAGGTTGAGGCTATTTCTGGAATGGTTGTCTCAGATGTTATTTGAGTTACAGCTTCTGTGCTTCTCTCTGCCAAAGTAGTCTCAATACCAGAGGTTATTCCTACAGTTGTGCTAATACCAGCTGACGTCTGTGCAGCTGTAGTTGATCTCTGCTCTGTGGTGGTACTTTCAGCAAAAGTAGTTTCAGCAGATGTAGTCACTGCTGGTGTTGTTGTCTCTGCCACAACTGTGGTTTCAACCAGAGTTGTATCTCTCCTGGTCGTGGCTTCCTCATCAGTTATTGTCTGGGATATCATGCTTGTAACAGCTTCTGTAGTTCTGTCTGGAACAGTTGTCTCAATCCCAGTGGTTAAAACAGAAGTTGTGCCAATATCAGATGTTTGAGCAGCTGTGGTTGTTGCGGGAGCTATTGTACTACCTTCATCAACAGTGGTGTGTGCAGGTGAAGTGGTGTGTGCAGTTGTCTCTGCTGCAATGGTTGTCCCGATCACGGTTGAGGCACCGACTGTTGTGACCTTATCCTCAGAAGTTGTCTCGGCTGCTGTTGATGTACCAGCTGCTGCAGTTGTCTCTGCACCTGCAGTAGTGGTCTTGGTAGATGTGCTGATAGCAGCTGATGTCTGAGGAACTGTAGTTGTTACCTGATCTGTTGTGATACCTTCAGCGACAGTTGTTTCAACAGATGTAGTAACACCCTGTGTGGTAGTCTCGACGTCAACAGTAGTATCAGCCACAGTGGTACTTCTGCCGGTTGTGGCAACCTCTGGAGTTGTCTGGGATGTTCTGGTGGATAAAGCTTCTGTACTGCTCTTTGCTAGAGTAGTCTCAGTACCAGTGGTTATTCCTAGGGATGTGCTCGCACCAGCTGATGTCTGTGCAGCTGTGGTTATTCCTCCTCTGTGGTCGTACCTACAGCAATAGTAGTTTCCACAGGTGTAGTCACAATTGAAGTTGTTGCCTCTGCTACAATTGTAGTTTCAGCCACAGTTGTAGCTCTATAGGTTGAGGCTATTTCTGGAATGGTTGTCTCAGATGTTATTTGAGACAGCTTCTGTGCTTCTCTCTGCCAAAGTAGTCTCAATACCAGAGGTTATTCCTACAGTTGTGCTAATACCAGCTGACGTCTGTGCAGCTGTAGTTGATCTCTGCTCTGTGGTGGTACTTTCAGCAAAAGTAGTTTCAGCAGATGTAGTCACTGCTGGTGTTGTTGTCTCTGCCACAACTGTGGTTTCAACCAGAGTTGTATCTCTCCTGGTCGTGGCTTCCTCATCAGTTATTGTCTGGGATATCATGCTTGTAACAGCTTCTGTAGTTCTGTCTGGAACAGTTGTCTCAATCCCAGTGGTTAAAACAGAAGTTGTGCCAATATCAGATGTTTGAGCAGCTGTGGTTGTTGCGGGAGCTATTGTACTACCTTCATCAACAGTGGTGTGTGCAGGTGAAGTGGTGTGTGCAGTTGTCTCTGCTGCAATGGTTGTCCGATCACGGTTGAGGCACCGACTGTTGTGACCTTATCCTCAGAAGTTGTCTCGGCTGCTGTTGATGTACCAGCTGCTGCAGTTGTCTCTGCACCTGCAGTAGTGGTCTTGGTAGATGTGCTGATAGCAGCTGATGTCTGAGGAACTGTAGTTGTTACCTGATCTGTTGTGATACCTTCAGCGACAGTTGTTTCAACAGATGTAGTCACACCCTGTGTGGTAGTCTCGACGTCAACAGTAGTATCAGCCACAGTGGTACTTCTGCCGGTTGTGGCAACCTCTGGAGTTGTCTGGGATGTTCTGGTGGATAAAGCTTCTGTACTGCTCTTTGCTAGAGTAGTCTCAGTACCAGTGGTTATTCCAAGGGATGTGCTCGCACCAGCTGATGTCTGTGCAGCTGTGGTTATTCCCTCCTCTGTGGTCGTACCTACAGCAATAGTAGTTTCCACAGGTGTAGTCACAATTGAAGTTGTTGCCTCTGCTACAATTGTAGTTTCAGCCACAGTTGTAGCTCTATAGGTTGAGGCTATTTCTGGAATGGTTGTCTCAGATGTTATTTGAGTTACAGCTTCTGTGCTTCTCTCTGCCAAAGTAGTCTCAATACCAGAGGTTATTCCTACAGTTGTGCTAATACCAGCTGACGTCTGTGCAGCTGTAGTTGATCTCTGCTCTGTGGTGGTACTTTCAGCAAAAGTAGTTTCAGCAGATGTAGTCACTGCTGGTGTTGTTGTCTCTGCCACAACTGTGGTTTCAACAGTTGTATCTCTCCTGGTCGTGGCTTCCTCATCAGTTATTGTCTGGGATATCATGCTTGTAACAGCTTCTGTAGTTCTGTCTGGAACAGTTGTCTCAATCCCAGTGGTTAAAACAGAAGTTGTGCCAATATCAGATGTTTGAGCAGCTGTGGTTGTTGCGGGAGCTATTGTACTACCTTCATCAACAGTGGTGTGTGCAGGTGAAGTGGTGTGTGCAGTTGTCTCTGCTGCAATGGTTGTCCCGATCACGGTTGAGGCACCGACTGTTGTGACCTTATCCTCAGAAGTTGTCTCGGCTGCTGTTGATGTACCAGCTGCTGCAGTTGTCTCTGCACCTGCAGTAGTGGTCTTGGTAGATGTGCTGATAGCAGCTGATGTCTGAGGAACTGTAGTTGTTACCTGATCTGTTGTGATACCTTCAGCGACAGTTGTTTCAACAGATGTAGTAACACCCTGTGTGGTAGTCTCGACGTCAACAGTAGTATCAGCCACAGTGGTACTTCTGCCGGTTGTGGCAACCTCTGGAGTTGTCTGGGATGTTCTGGTGGATAAAGCTTCTGTACTGCTCTCTGCTAGAGTAGTCTCAGTACCAGTGGTTATTCCAAGGGATGTGCTCGCACCAGCTGATGTCTGTGCAGCTGTGGTTATTTCCTCCTCTGTGGTCGTACCTACAGCAATAGTAGTTTCCACAGGTGTAGTCACAATTGAAGTTGTTGCCTCTGCTACAATTGTAGTTTCAGCCACAGTTGTAGCTCTATAGGTTGAGGCTATTTCTGGAATGGTTGTCTCAGATGTTATTTGAGTTACAGCTTCTGTGCTTCTCTCTGCCAAAGTAGTCTCAATACCAGAGGTTATTCCTACAGTTGTGCTAATACCAGCTGACGTCTGTGCAGCTGTAGTTGATCTCTGCTCTGTGGTGGTACTTTCAGCAAAAGTAGTTTCAGCAGATGTAGTCACTGCTGGTGTTGTTGTCTCTGCCACAACTGTGGTTTCAACCAGAGTTGTATCTCTCCTGGTCGTGGCTTCCTCATCAGTTATTGTCTGGGATATCATGCTTGTAACAGCTTCTGTAGTTCTGTCTGGAACAGTTGTCTCAATCCCAGTGGTTAAAACAGAAGTTGTGCCAATATCAGATGTTTGAGCAGCTGTGGTTGTTGCGGGAGCTATTGTACTACCTTCATCAACAGTGGTGTGTGCAGGTGAAGTGGTGTGTGCAGTTGTCTCTGCTGCAATGGTTGTCCCGATCACGGTTGAGGCACCGACTGTTGTGACCTTATCCTCAGAAGTTGTCTCGGCTGCTGTTGATGTACCAGCTGCTGCAGTTGTCTCTGCACCTGCAGTAGTGGTCTTGGTAGATGTGCTGATAGCAGCTGATGTCTGAGGAACTGTAGTTGTTACCTGATCTGTTGTGATACCTTCAGCGACAGTTGTTTCAACAGATGTAGTCACACCCTGTGTGGTAGTCTCGACGTCAACAGTAGTATCAGCCACAGTGGTACTTCTGCCGGTTGTGGCAACCTCTGGAGTTGTCTGGGATGTTCTGGTGGATAAAGCTTCTGTACTGCTCTTTGCTAGAGTAGTCTCAGTACCAGTGGTTATTCCAAGGGATGTGCTCGCACCAGCTGATGTCTGTGCAGCTGTGGTTATTCCTCCTCTGTGGTCGTACCTACAGCAATAGTAGTTTCCACAGGTGTAGTCACAATTGAAGTTGTTGCCTCTGCTACAATTGTAGTTTCAGCCACAGTTGTAGCTCTATAGGTTGAGGCTATTTCTGGAATGGTTGTCTCAGATGTTATTTGAGTTACAGCTTCTGTGCTTCTCTCTGCCAAAGTAGTCTCAATACCAGAGGTTATTCCTACAGTTGTGCTAATACCAGCTGACGTCTGTGCAGCTGTAGTTGATCTCTGCTCTGTGGTGGTACTTTCAGCAAAAGTAGTTTCAGCAGATGTAGTCACTGCTGGTGTTGTTGTCTCTGCCACAACTGTGGTTTCAACCAGAGTTGTATCTCTCCTGGTCGTGGCTTCCTCATCAGTTATTGTCTGGGATATCATGCTTGTAACAGCTTCTGTAGTTCTGTCTGGAACAGTTGTCTCAATCCCAGTGGTTAAAACAGAAGTTGTGCCAATATCAGATGTTTGAGCAGCTGTGGTTGTTGCGGGAGCTATTGTACTACCTTCATCAACAGTGGTGTGTGCAGGTGAAGTGGTGTGTGCAGTTGTCTCTGCTGCAATGGTTGTCCCGATCACGGTTGAGGCACCGACTGTTGTGACCTTATCCTCAGAAGTTGTCTCGGCTGCTGTTGATGTACCAGCTGCTGCAGTTGTCTCTGCACCTGCAGTAGTGGTCTTGGTAGATGTGCTGATAGCAGCTGATGTCTGAGGAACTGTAGTTGTTACCTGATCTGTTGTGATACCTTCAGCGACAGTTGTTTCAACAGATGTAGTAACACCCTGTGTGGTAGTCTCGACGTCAACAGTAGTATCAGCCACAGTGGTACTTCTGCCGGTTGTGGCAACCTCTGGAGTTGTCTGGGATGTTCTGGTGGATAAAGCTTCTGTACTGCTCTTTGCTAGAGTAGTCTCAGTACCAGTGGTTATTCCAAGGGATGTGCTCGCACCAGCTGATGTCTGTGCAGCTGTGGTTATTCCTCCTCTGTGGTCGTACCTACAGCAATAGTAGTTTCCACAGGTGTAGTCACAATTGAAGTTGTTGCCTCTGCTACAATTGTAGTTTCAGCCACAGTTGTAGCTCTATAGGTTGAGGCTATTTCTGGAATGGTTGTCTCAGATGTTATTTGAGTTACAGCTTCTGTGCTTCTCTCTGCCAAAGTAGTCTCAATACCAGAGGTTATTCCTACAGTTGTGCTAATACCAGCTGACGTCTGTGCAGCTGTAGTTGATCTCTGCTCTGTGGTGGTACTTTCAGCAAAAGTAGTTTCAGCAGATGTAGTCACTGCTGGTGTTGTTGTCTCTGCCACAACTGTGGTTTCAACCAGAGTTGTATCTCTCCTGGTCGTGGCTTCCTCATCAGTTATTGTCTGGGATATCATGCTTGTAACAGCTTCTGTAGTTCTGTCTGGAACAGTTGTCTCAATCCCAGTGGTTAAAACAGAAGTTGTGCCAATATCAGATGTTTGAGCAGCTGTGGTTGTTGCGGGAGCTATTGTACTACCTTCATCAACAGTGGTGTGTGCAGGTGAAGTGGTGTGTGCAGTTGTCTCTGCTGCAATGGTTGTCCCGATCACGGTTGAGGCACCGACTGTTGTGACCTTATCCTCAGAAGTTGTCTCGGCTGCTGTTGATGTACCAGCTGCTGCAGTTGTCTCTGCACCTGCAGTAGTGGTCTTGGTAGATGTGCTGATAGCAGCTGATGTCTGAGGAACTGTAGTTGTTACCTGATCTGTTGTGATACCTTCAGCGACGGTTGTTTCAACAGATGTAGTAACACCCTGTGTGGTAGTCTCGACGTCAACAGTAGTATCAGCCACAGTGGTACTTCTGCCGGTTGTGGCAACCTCTGGAGTTGTCTGGGATGTTCTGGTGGATAAAGCTTCTGTACTGCTCTCTGCTAGAGTAGTCTCAGTACCAGTGGTTATTCCTAGGGATGTGCTCGCACCAGCTGATGTCTGTGCAGCTGTGGTTATTCCCTCCTCTGTGGTCGTACCTACAGCAATAGTAGTTTCCACAGGTGTAGTCACAATTGAAGTTGTTGCCTCTGCTACAATTGTAGTTTCAGCCACAGTTGTAGCTCTATAGGTTGAGGCTATTTCTGGAATGGTTGTCTCAGATGTTATTTGAGTTACAGCTTCTGTGCTTCTCTCTGCCAAAGTAGTCTCAATACCAGAGGTTATTCCTACAGTTGTGCTAATACCAGCTGACGTCTGTGCAGCTGTAGTTGATCTCTGCTCTGTGGTGGTACTTTCAGCAAAAGTAGTTTCAGCAGATGTAGTCACTGCTGGTGTTGTTGTCTCTGCCACAACTGTGGTTTCAACCAGAGTTGTATCTCTCCTGGTCGTGGCTTCCTCATCAGTTATTGTCTGGGATATCATGCTTGTAACAGCTTCTGTAGTTCTGTCTGGAACAGTTGTCTCAATCCCAGTGGTTAAAACAGAAGTTGTGCCAATATCAGATGTTTGAGCAGCTGTGGTTGTTGCGGGAGCTATTGTACTACCTTCATCAACAGTGGTGTGTGCAGGTGAAGTGGTGTGTGCAGTTGTCTCTGCTGCAATGGTTGTCCCGATCACGGTTGAGGCACCGACTGTTGTGACCTTATCCTCAGAAGTTGTCTCGGCTGCTGTTGATGTACCAGCTGCTGCAGTTGTCTCTGCACCTGCAGTAGTGGTCTTGGTAGATGTGCTGATAGCAGCTGATGTCTGAGGAACTGTAGTTGTTACCTGATCTGTTGTGATACCTTCAGCGACGGTTGTTTCAACAGATGTAGTCACACCCTGTGTGGTAGTCTCGACGTCAACAGTAGTATCAGCCACAGTGGTACTTCTGCCGGTTGTGGCAACCTCTGGAGTTGTCTGGGATGTTCTGGTGGATAAAGCTTCTGTACTGCTCTCTGCTAGAGTAGTCTCAGTACCAGTGGTTATTCCTAGGGATGTGCTCGCACCAGCTGATGTCTGTGCAGCTGTGGTTATTCCCTCCTCTGTGGTCGTACCTACAGCAATAGTAGTTTCCACAGGTGTAGTCACAATTGAAGTTGTTGCCTCTGCTACAATTGTAGTTTCAGCCACAGTTGTAGCTCTATAGGTTGAGGCTATTTCTGGAATGGTTGTCTCAGATGTTATTTGAGTTACAGCTTCTGTGCTTCTCTCTGCCAAAGTAGTCTCAATACCAGAGGTTATTCCTACAGTTGTGCTAATACCAGCTGACGTCTGTGCAGCTGTAGTTGATCTCTGCTCTGTGGTGGTACTTTCAGCAAAAGTAGTTTCAGCAGATGTAGTCACTGCTGGTGTTGTTGTCTCTGCCACAACTGTGGTTTCAACCAGAGTTGTATCTCTCCTGGTCGTGGCTTCCTCATCAGTTATTGTCTGGGATATCATGCTTGTAACAGCTTCTGTAGTTCTGTCTGGAACAGTTGTCTCAATCCCAGTGGTTAAAACAGAAGTTGTGCCAATATCAGATGTTTGAGCAGCTGTGGTTGTTGCGGGAGCTTTTGTACTACCTTCATCAACAGTGGTGTGTGCAGGTGAAGTGGTGTGTGCAGTTGTCTCTGCTGCAATGGTTGTCCCGATCACGGTTGAGGCACCGACTGTTGTGACCTTATCCTCAGAAGTTGTCTCGGCTGCTGTTGATGTACCAGCTGCTGCAGTTGTCTCTGCACCTGCAGTAGTGGTCTTGGTAGATGTGCTGATAGCAGCTGATGTCTGAGGAACTGTAGTTGTTACCTGATCTGTTGTGATACCTTCAGCGACAGTTGTTTCAACAGATGTAGTAACACCCTGTGTGGTAGTCTCGACGTCAACAGTAGTATCAGCCACAGTGGTACTTCTGCCGGTTGTGGCAACCTCTGGAGTTGTCTGGGATGTTCTGGTGGATAAAGCTTCTGTACTGCTCTCTGCTAGAGTAGTCTCAGTACCAGTGGTTATTCCAAGGGATGTGCTCGCACCAGCTGATGTCTGTGCAGCTGTGGTTATTCCCTCCTCTGTGGTCGTACCTACAGCAATAGTAGTTTCCACAGGTGTAGAAACAATTGAAGTTGTTGCCTCTGCTACAATTGTAGTTTCAGCCACAGTTGTAGCTCTATAGGTTGAGGCTATTTCTGGAATGGTTGTCTCAGATGTTATTTGAGTTACAGCTTCTGTGCTTCTCTCTGCCAAAGTAGTCTCAATACCAGAGGTTATTGCTACAGTTGTGCTAATACCAGCTGACGTCTGTGCAGCTGTAGTTGATCTCTGCTCTGTGGTGGTACTTTCAGCAAAAGTAGTTTCAGCAGATGTAGTCACTGCTGGTGTTGTTGTCTCTGCCACAACTGTGGTTTCAACCAGAGTTGTATCTCTCCTGGTCGTGGCTTCCTCATCAGTTATTGTCTGGGATATCATGCTTGTAACAGCTTCTGTAGTTCTGTCTGGAACAGTTGTCTCAATCCCAGTGGTTAAAACAGAAGTTGTGCCAATATCAGATGTTTGAGCAGCTGTGGTTGTTGCGGGAGCTATTGTACTACCTTCATCAACAGTGGTGTGTGCAGGTGAAGTGGTGTGTGCAGTTGTCTCTGCTGCAATGGTTGTCCCGATCACGGTTGAGGCACCGACTGTTGTGACCTTATCCTCAGAAGTTGTCTCGGCTGCTGTTGATGTACCAGCTGCTGCAGTTGTCTCTGCACCTGCAGTAGTGGTCTTGGTAGATGTGCTGATAGCAGCTGATGTCTGAGGAACTGTAGTTGTTACCTGATCTGTTGTGATACCTTCAGCGACAGTTGTTTCAACAGATGTAGTAACACCCTGTGTGGTAGTCTCGACGTCAACAGTAGTATCAGCCACAGTGGTACTTCTGCCGGTTGTGGCAACCTCTGGAGTTGTCTGGGATGTTCTGGTGGATAAAGCTTCTGTACTGCTCTCTGCTAGAGTAGTCTCAGTACCAGTGGTTATTCCTAGGGATGTGCTCGCACCAGCTGATGTCTGTGCAGCTGTGGTTATTCCCTCCTCTGTGGTCGTACCTACAGCAATAGTAGTTTCCACAGGTGTAGTCACAATTGAAGTTGTTGCCTCTGCTACAATTGTAGTTTCAGCCACAGTTGTAGCTCTATAGGTTGAGGCTATTTCTGGAATGGTTGTCTCAGATGTTATTTGAGTTACAGCTTCTGTGCTTCTCTCTGCCAAAGTAGTCTCAATACCAGAGGTTATTGCTACAGTTGTGCTAATACCAGCTGACGTCTGTGCAGCTGTAGTTGATCTCTGCTCTGTGGTGGTACTTTCAGCAAAAGTAGTTTCAGCAGATGTAGTCACTGTTGGTGTTGTTGTCTCTGCCACAACTGTGGTTTCAACCAGAGTTGTATCTCTCCTGGTCGTGGCTTCCTCATCAGTTATTGTCTGGGTATCATGCTTGTAACAGCTTCTGTAGTTCTGTCTGGAACAGTTGTCTCAATCCTAGTGGTTAAAACAGAAGTTGTGCCAATATCAGATGTTTGAGCAGCTGTGGTTGTTGCGGGAGCTTTTGTACTACCTTCATCAACAGTGGTGTGTGCAGGTGAAGTGGTGTGTGCAGATGTCTCTGCTGCAATGGTTGTCCCGATCACGGTTGAGGCACCGACTGTTGTGACCTTATCCTCAGAAGTTGTCTCGGCTGCTGTTGATGTACCAGCTGCTGCAGTTGTCTCTGCACCTGCAGTAGTGGTCTTGGTAGATGTGCTGATAGCAGCTGATGTCTGAGGAACTGTAGTTGTTACCTGATCTGTTGTGATACCTTCAGCGACAGTTGTTTCAACAGATGTAGTAACACCCTGTGTGGTAGTCTCGACGTCAACAGTAGTATCAGCCACAGTGGTACTTCTGCCGGTTGTGGCAACCTCTGGAGTTGTCTGGGATGTTCTGGTGGATAAAGCGTCTGTACTGCTCTCTGCTAGAGTAGTCTCAGTACCAGTGGTTATTCCTAGGGATGTGCTCGCACCAGCTGATGTCTGTGCAGCTGTGGTTATTCCCTCCTCTGTGGTCGTACCTACAGCAATAGTAGTTTCCACAGGTGTAGTCACAATTGAAGTTGTTGCCTCTGCTACAATTGTAGTTTCAGCCACAGTTGTAGCTCTATAGGTTGAGGCTATTTCTGGAATGGTTGTCTCAGATGTTTTTGAGTTACAGCTTCTGTGCTTCTCTCTGCCAAAGTAGTCTCAATACCAGAGGTTATTCTACAGTTGTGCTAATACCAGCTGATGTCTGTGCAGCTGTGGTTATTCCTCCTCTGTGGTCGTACCTACAGCAATAGTAGTTTCCACAGGTGTAGTCACAATTGAAGTTGTTGCCTCTGCTAGAATTGTAGTTTCAGCCACAGTTGTAGCTCTATAGGTTGAGGCTATTTCTGGAAAAGTTGTCTCAGATGTTATTTGAGTTACAGCTTCTGTGCTTCTCTCTGCCAAAGTAGTCTCAATACCAGAGGTTATTCCTACAGTTGTGCTAATACCAGCTGACGTCTGTGCAGCTGTAGTTGATCTCTGCTCTGTGGTGGTACTTTCAGCAAAAGTAGTTTCAGCAGATGTAGTCACTGCTGGTCTTGTTGTCTCTGCCACAACTGTGGTTTCAACCAGAGTTGTATCTCTCCTGGTCGTGGCTTCCTCATCAGTTATTGTCTGGGATATCATGCTTGTAACAGCTTCTGTAGTTCTGTCTGGAACAGTTGTCTCAATCCCAGTGGTTAAAACAGAAGTTGTGCCAATATCAGATGTTTGAGCAGCTGTGGTTGTTGCGGGAGCTATTGTACTACCTTCATCAACAGTGGTGTGTGCAGGTGAAGTGGTGTGTGCAGTTGTCTCTGCTGCAATGGTTGTCCCGATCACGGTTGAGGCACCGACTGTTGTGACCTTATCCTCAGAAGTTGTCTCGGCTGCTGTTGATGTACCAGCTGCTGCAGTTGTCTCTGCACCTGCAGTAGTGGTCTTGGTAGATGTGCTGATAGCAGCTGATGTCTGAGGAACTGTAGTTGTTACCTGATCTGTTGTGATACCTTCAGCGACAGTTGTTTCAACAGATGTAGTAACACCCTGTGTGGTAGTCTCGACGTCAACAGTAGTATCAGCCACAGTGGTACTTCTGCCGGTTGTGGCAACCTCTGGAGTTGTCTGGGATGTTCTGGTGGATAAAGCGTCTGTACTGCTCTCTGCTAGAGTAGTCTCAGTACCAGTGGTTATTCCTAGGGATGTGCTCGCACCAGCTGATGTCTGTGCAGCTGTGGTTATTCCCTCCTCTGTGGTCGTACCTACAGCAATAGTAGTTTCCACAGGTGTAGTCACAATTGAAGTTGTTGCCTCTGCTACAATTGTAGTTTCAGCCACAGTTGTAGCTCTATAGGTTGAGGCTATTTCTGGAATGGTTGTCTCAGATGTTATTTGAGTTACAGCTTCTGTGCTTCTCTCTGCCAAAGTAGTCTCAATACCAGAGGTTATTGCTACAGTTGTGCTAATACCAGCTGACGTCTGTGCAGCTGTAGTTGATCTCTGCTCTGTGGTGGTACTTTCAGCAAAAGTAGTTTCAGCAGATGTAGTCACTGTTGGTGTTGTTGTCTCTGCCACAACTGTGGTTTCAACCAGAGTTGTATCTCTCCTGGTCGTGGCTTCCTCATCAGTTATTGTATGGGATATCATGCTTGTAACAGCTTCTGTAGTTCTGTCTGGAACAGTTGTCTCAATCCTAGTGGTTAAAACAGAAGTTGTGCCAATATCAGATGTTTGAGCAGCTGTGGTTGTTGCGGGAGCTTTTGTACTACCTTCATCAACAGTGGTGTGTCCAGGTGAAGTGGTGTGTGCAGATGTCTCTGCTGCAATGGTTGTCCCGATCACGGTTGAGGAACCGACTGTTGTGACCTTATCCTCAGAAGTTGTCTCGGCTGCTGTTGATGTACCAGCTGATGCAGTTGTCTCTGCACCAGCAGTAGTGGTCTTGGTAGATGTGCTGATAGCAGCTGATGTCTGAGGAACTGTAGTTGTTACCTGATCTGTTGTGATACCTTCAGCGACAGTTGTTTCAACAGATGTAGTAACACCCTGTGTGGTAGTCTCGACGTCAACAGTAGTATCAGCCACAGTGGTACTTCTGCCGGTTGTGGCAACCTCTGGAGTTGTCTGGGATGTTCTGGTGGATAAAGCGTCTGTACTGCTCTCTGCTAGAGTAGTCTCAGTACCAGTGGTTATTCCTAGGGATGTGCTCGCACCAGCTGATGTCTGTGCAGCTTTGGTTATTCCCTCCTCTGTGGTCGTACCTACAGCAATAGTAGTTTCCACAGGTGTAGTCACAATTGAAGTTGTTGCCTCTGCTACAATTGTAGTTTCAGCCACAGTTGTAGCTCTATAGGTTGAGGCTATTTCTGGAATGGTTGTCTCAGATGTTATTTGAGTTACAGCTTCTGTGCTTCTCTCTGCCAAAGTAGTCTCAATACCAGAGGTTATTCCTACAGTTGTGCTAATACCAGCTGATGTCTGTGCAGCTGTGGTTATTTCCTCCTCTGTGGTCGTACCTACAGCAATAGTAGTTTCCACAGGTGTAGTCACAATTGAAGTTGTTGCCTCTGCTAGAATTGTAGTTTCAGCCACAGTTGTAGCTCTATAGGTTGAGGCTATTTCTGGAAAAGTTGTCTCAGATGTTATTTGAGTTACAGCTTCTGTGCTTCTCTCTGCCAAAGTAGTCTCAATACCAGAGGTTATTCCTACAGTTGTGCTAATACCAGCTGACGTCTGTGCAGCTGTAGTTGATCTCTGCTCTGTGGTGGTACTTTCAGCAAAAGTAGTTTCAGCAGATGTAGTCACTGCTGGTCTTGTTGTCTCTGCCACAACTGTGGTTTCAACCAGAGTTGTATCTCTCCTGGTCGTGGCTTCCTCATCAGTTATTGTCTGGGATATCATGCTTGTAACAGCTTCTGTAGTTCTGTCTGGAACAGTTGTCTCAATCCCAGTGGTTAAAACAGAAGTTGTGCCAATATCAGATGTTTGAGCAGCTGTGGTTGTTGCGGGAGCTATTGTACTACCTTCATCAACAGTGGTGTGTGCAGGTGAAATGGTGTGTGCAGTTGTCTCTGCTGCAATGGTTGTCCCGATCACGGTTGAGGCACCGACTGTTGTGACCTTATCCTCATAAGTTGTCTCGGCTGCTGTTGATGTACCAGCTGCTGCAGTTGTCTCTGCACCTGCAGTAGTGGTCTTGGTAGATGTGCTGATAGCAGCTGATGTCTGAGGAACTGTAGTTGTTACCTGATCTGTTGTGATACCTTCAGCGACAGTTGTTTCAACAGATGTAGTAACACCCTGTGTGGTAGTCTCGACGTCAACAGTAGTATCAGCCACAGTGGTACTTCTGCCGGTTGTGGCAACCTCTGGAGTTGTCTGGGATGTTCTGGTGGATAAAGCTTCTGTACTGCTCTTTGCTAGAGTAGTCTCAGTACCAGTGGTTATTCCAAGGGATGTGCTCGCACCAGCTGATGTCTGTGCAGCTGTGGTTATTTCCTCCTCTGTGGTCGTACCTACAGCAATAGTAGTTTCCACAGGTGTAGTCACAATTGAAGTTGTTGCCTCTGCTACAATTGTAGTTTCAGCCACAGTTGTAGCTCTATAGGTTGAGGCTATTTCTGGAATGGTTGTCTCAGATGTTATTTGAGTTACAGCTTCTGTGCTTCTCTCTGCCAAAGTAGTCTCAATACCAGAGGTTATTCCTACAGTTGTGCTAATACCAGCTGATGTCTGTGCAGCTGTGGTTATTTCCTCCTCTGTGGTCGTACCTACAGCAATAGTAGTTTCCACAGGTGTAGTCACAATTGAAGTTGTTGCCTCTGCTAGAATTGTAGTTTCAGCCACAGTTGTAGCTCTATAGGTTGAGGCTATTTCTGGAAAAGTTGTCTCAGATGTTATTTGAGTTACAGCTTCTGTGCTTCTCTCTGCCAAAGTAGTCTCAATACCAGAGGTTATTCCTACAGTTGTGCTAATACCAGCTGACGTCTGTGCAGCTGTAGTTGATCTCTGCTCTGTGGTGGTACTTTCAGCAAAAGTAGTTTCAGCAGATGTAGTCACTGCTGGTCTTGTTGTCTCTGCCACAACTGTGGTTTCAACCAGAGTTGTATCTCTCCTGGTCGTGGCTTCCTCATCAGTTATTGTCTGGGATATCATGCTTGTAACAGCTTCTGTAGTTCTGTCTGGAACAGTTGTCTCAATCCCAGTGGTTAAAACAGAAGTTGTGCCAATATCAGATGTTTGAGCAGCTGTGGTTGTTGCGGGAGCTATTGTACTACCTTCATCAACAGTGGTGTGTGCAGGTGAAATGGTGTGTGCAGTTGTCTCTGCTGCAATGGTTGTCCCGATCACGGTTGAGGCACCGACTGTTGTGACCTTATCCTCATAAGTTGTCTCGGCTGCTGTTGATGTACCAGCTGCTGCAGTTGTCTCTGCACCTGCAGTAGTGGTCTTGGTAGATGTGCTGATAGCAGCTGATGTCTGAGGAACTGTAGTTGTTACCTGATCTGTTGTGATACCTTCAGCGACAGTTGTTTCAACAGATGTAGTAACACCCTGTGTGGTAGTCTCGACGTCAACAGTAGTATCAGCCACAGTGGTACTTCTGCCGGTTGTGGCAACCTCTGGAGTTGTCTGGGATGTTCTGGTGGATAAAGCTTCTGTACTGCTCTTTGCTAGAGTAGTCTCAGTACCAGTGGTTATTCCAAGGGATGTGCTCGCACCAGCTGATGTCTGTGCAGCTGTGGTTATTTCCTCCTCTGTGGTCGTACCTACAGCAATAGTAGTTTCCACAGGTGTAGTCACAATTGAAGTTGTTGCCTCTGCTACAATTGTAGTTTCAGCCACAGTTGTAGCTCTATAGGTTGAGGCTATTTCTGGAATGGTTGTCTCAGATGTTATTTGAGTTACAGCTTCTGTGCTTCTCTCTGCCAAAGTAGTCTCAATACCAGAGGTTATTCCTACAGTTGTGTTAATACCAGCTGACGTCTGTGCAGCTGTAGTTGATCTCTGCTCTGTGGTGGTACTTTCAGCAAAAGTAGTTTCAGCAGATGTAGTCACTGCTGGTCTTGTTGTCTCTGCCACAACTGTGGTTTCAACCAGAGTTGTATCTCTCCTGGTCGTGGCTTCCTCATCAGTTATTGTCTGGGATATCATGCTTGTAACAGCTTCTGTAGTTCTGTCTGGAACAGTTGTCTCAATCCCAGTGGTTAAAACAGAAGTTGTGCCAATATCAGATGTTTGAGCAGCTGTGGTTGTTGCCGGAGCTATTGTACTACCTTCATCAACAGTGGTGTGTGCAGGTGAAGTGGTGTGTGCAGTTGTGTCTGCTGCAATGGTTGTCCCGATCACGGTTGAGGCACCGACTGTTGTGACCTTATCCTCAGAAGTTGTCTCGGCTGCTGTTGATGTACCAGCTGCTGCAGTTGTCTCTGCACCTGCAGTAATGGTCTTGGTAGATGTGCTGATAGCAGCTGATGTCTGAGGAACTGTAGTTGTTACCTGATCTGTTGTGATACCTTCAGCGACGGTTGTTTCAACAGATGTAGTAACACCCTGTGCGGTAGTCTCGACGTCAACAGTAGTATCAGCCACAGTGGTACTTCTGCCGGTTGTGGCAACCTCTGGAGTTGTCTGGGATGTTCTGGTGGATAAAGCTTCTGTACTGCTCTCTGCTAGAGTAGTCTCAGTACCAGTGGTTATTCCTAGGGATGTGCTCGCCCCAGCTGATGTCTGTGCAGCTGTGGTTATTCCCTCCTCTGTGGTCGTACCTACAGCAATAGTAGTTTCCACAGGTGTAGTCACAATTGAAGTTGTTGCCTCTGCTACAATTGTAGTTTCAGCCACAGTTGTAGCTCTATAGGTTGAGGCTATTTCTGGAATGGTTGTCTCAGATGTTATTTGAGTTACAGCTTCTGTGCTTCTCTCTGCCAAAGTAGTCTCAATACCAGAGGTTATTGCTACAGTTGTGCTAATACCAGCTGACGTCTGTGCAGCTGTAGTTGATCTCTGCTCTGTGGTGGTACTTTCAGCAAAAGTAGTTTCAGCAGATGTAGTCACTGTTGGTGTTGTTGTCTCTGCCACGACTGTGGTTTCAACCAGAGTTGTATCTCTCCTGGTCGTGGCTTCCTCATCAGTTATTGTCTGGGATATCATGCTTGTAACAGCTTCTGTAGTTCTGTCTGGAACAGTTGTCTCAATCCCAGTGGTTAAAACAGAAGTTGTGCCAATATCAGATGTTTGAGCAGCTGTGGTTGTTGCGGGAGCTTTTGTACTACCTTCATCAACAGTGGTGTGTCCAGGTGAAGTGGTGTGTGCAGATGTCTCTGCTGCAATGGTTGTCCCGATCACGGTTGAGGAACCGACTGTTGTGACCTTATCCTCAGAAGTTGTCTCGGCTGCTGTTGATGTACCAGCTGATGCAGTTGTCTCTGCACCAGCAGTAGTGGTCTTGGTAGATGTGCTGATAGCAGCTGATGTCTGAGGAACTGTAGTTGTTACCTGATCTGTTGTGATACCTTCAGCGACAGTTGTTTCAACAGATGTAGTAACACCCTGTGTGGTAGTCTCGACGTCAACAGTAGTATCAGCCACAGTGGTACTTCTGCCGGTTGTGGCAACCTCTGGAGTTGTCTGGGATGTTCTGGTGGATAAAGCGTCTGTACTGCTCTCTGCTAGAGTAGTCTCAGTACCAGTGGTTATTCCTAGGGATGTGCTCGCACCAGCTGATGTCTGTGCAGCTGTGGTTATTCCCTCATCTGTGGTCGTACCTACAGCAATAGTAGTTTCCACAGGTGTAGTCACAATTGAAGTTGTTGCCTCTGCTACAATTGTAGTTTCAGCCACAGTTGTAGCTCTATAGGTTGAGGCTATTTCTGGAATGGTTGTCTCAGATGTTATTTGAGTTACAGCTTCTGTGCTTCTCTCTGCCAAAGTAGTCTCAATACCAGAGGTTATTGCTATAGTTGTGCTAATACCAGCTGACGTCTGTGCAGCTGTAGTTGATCTCTGCTCTGTGGTGGTACTTTCAGCAAAAGTAGTTTCAGCAGATGTAGTCACTGCTGGTGTTGTTGTCTCTGCCACAACTGTGGTTTCAACCAGAGTTGTATCTCTCCTGGTCGTGGCTTCCTCATCAGTTATTGTCTGGGATATCATGCTTGTAACAGCTTCTGTAGTTCTGTCTGGAACAGTTGTCTCAATCCCAGTGGTTAAAACAGTAGTTGTGCCAATATCAGATGTTTGAGCAGCTGTGGTTGTTGCGGGAGCTATTGTACTACCTTCATCAACAGTGGTGTGTGCAGGTGAAGTGGTGTGTGCAGTTGTCTCTGCTGCAATGGTTGTCCCGATCACGGTTGAGGCACCGACTGTTGTGACCTTATCCTCAGAAGTTGTCTCGGCTGCTGTTGATGTACCAGCTGCTGCAGTTGTCTCTGCACCTGCAGTAGTGGTCTTGGTAGATGTGCTGATAGCAGCTGATGTCTGAGGAACTGTAGTTGTTACCTGATCTGTTGTGATACCTTCAGCGACAGTTGTTTCAACAGATGTAGTAACACCCTGTGTGGTAGTCTCGACGTCAACAGTAGTATCAGCCACAGTGGTACTTCTGCCGGTTGTGGCAACCTCTGGAGTTGTCTGGGATGTTCTGGTGGATAAAGCTTCTGTACTGCTCTTTGCTAGAGTAGTCTCAGTACCAGTGGTTATTCCTAGGGATGTGCTCGCACCAGCTGATGTCTGTGCAGCTGTGGTTATTCCCTCAGCTGCGGTCGTACCTACATCAATAGTAGTTTCCACAGGTGTAGTCACAATTGAAGTTGTTGCCTCTGCTACAATTGTAGTTTCAGCCACAGTTGTAGCTCTATAGGTTGAGGCTATTTCTGGAATGGTTGTCTCAGATGTTATTTGAGTTACAGCTTCTGTGCTTCTCTCTGCCAAAGTAGTCTCAATACCAGAGGTTATTGCTACAGTTGTGCTAATACCAGCTGACGTCTGTGCAGCTGTAGTTGATCTCTGCTCTGTGGTGGTACTTTCAGCAAAAGTAGTTTCAGCAGATGTAGTCACTGCTGGTGTTGTTGTCTCTGCCACAACTGTGGTTTCAACCAGAGTTGTATCTCTCCTGGTCGTGGCTTCCTCATCAGTTATCGTCTGGGATATCATGCTTGTAACAGCTTCTGTAGTTCTGTCTGGAACAGTTGTCTCAATCCCAGTGGTTAAAACAGAAGTTGTGCCAATATCAGATGTTTGAGCAGCTGTGGTTGTTGCCGGAGCTTTTGTACTACCTTCATCAACAGTGGTGTGTGCAGGTGAAGTGGTGTGTGCAGTTGTCTCTGCTGCAATGGTTGTCCCGATCACGGTTGAGGCACCGACTGTTGTGACCTTATCCTCAGAAGTTGTCTCGGCTGCTGTTGATGTACCAGCTGCTGCAGTTGTCTCTGCACCTGCAGTAGTGGTCTTGATAGATGTGCTGATAGCAGCTGATGTCTGAGGAACTGTAGTTGTTATCTGATCTGTTGTGATACCTTCAGCGACAGTTGTTTCAACAGATGTAGTCACACCCTGTGTGGTAGTCTCGACGTCAACAGTAGTATCAGCCACAGTGGTACTTCTGCCGGTTGTGGCAACCTCTGGGGTTGTCTGGGATGTTCTGGTGGATAAAGCTTCTGTACTGCTCTCTGCTAGAGTAGTCTCAGTACCAGTGGTTATTCCTAGGGATGTGCTCGCACCAGCTGATGTCTGTGCAGCTGTGGTTATTCCCTCAGCTGCGGTCGTACCTACATCAATAGTAGTTTCCACAGGTGTAGTCACAATTGAAGTTGTTGCCTCTGCTACAATTGTAGTTTCAGCCACAGTTGTAGCTCTATAGGTTGAGGCTATTTCTGGAATGGTTGTCTCAGATGTTATTTGAGTTACAGCTTCTGTGCTTCTCTCTGCCAAAGTAGTCTCAATACCAGAGGTTATTGCTACAGTTGTGCTAATACCAGCTGACGTCTGTGCAGCTGTAGTTGATCTCTGCTCTGTGGTGGTACTTTCAGCAAAAGTAGTTTCAGCAGATGTAGTCACTGCTGGTCTTGTTGTCTCTGCCACAACTGTGGTTTCAACCAGAGTTGTATCTCTCCTGGTCGTGGCTTCCTCATCAGTTATTGTCTGGGATATCATGCTTGTAACAGCTTCTGTAGTTCTGTCTGGAACAGTTGTCTCAATCCCAGTGGTTAAAACAGAAGTTGTGCCAATATCAGATGTTTGAGCAGCTGTGGTTGTTGCCGGAGCTATTGTACTACCTTCATCAACAGTGGTGTGTGCAGGTGAAGTGGTGTGTGCAGTTGTCTCTGCTGCAATGGTTGTCCCGATCACGGTTGAGGCACCGACTGTTGTGACCTTATCCTCAGAAGTTGTCTCGGCTGCTGTTGATGTACCAGCTGCTGCAGTTGTCTCTGCACCTGCAGTAGTGGTCTTGATAGATGTGCTGATAGCAGCTGATGTCTGAGGAACTGTAGTTGTTATCTGATCTGTTGTGATACCTTCAGCGACAGTTGTTTCAACAGATGTAGTCACACCCTGTGTGGTAGTCTCGACGTCAACAGTAGTATCAGCCACAGTGGTACTTCTGCCGGTTGTGGCAACCACTGGGGTTGTCTGGGATGTTCTGGTGGATAAAGCTTCTGTACTGCTCTCTGCTAGAGTAGTCTCAGTACCAGTGGTTATTCCTAGGGATGTGCTCGCACCAGCTGATGTCTGTGCAGCTGTGGTTATTCCCTCAGCTGCGGTCGTACCTACATCAATAGTAGTTTCCACAGGTGTAGTCACAATTGAAGTTGTTGCCTCTGCTACAATTGTAGTTTCAGCCACAGTTGTAGCTCTATAGGTTGAGGCTATTTCTGGAATGGTTGTCTCAGATGTTATTTGAGTTACAGCTTCTGTGCTTCTCTCTGCCAAAGTAGTCTCAATACCAGAGGTTATTGCTACAGTTGTGCTAATACCAGCTGACGTCTGTACAGCTGTAGTAGATCTCTGCTCTGTGGTGGTACTTTCAGCAAAAGTTGTTTCAGCAGATGTAGTCACTGCTGGTCTTGTTGTCTCTGCCACAACTGTGGTTTCAACCAGAGTTGTATCTCTCCTGGTCGTGGCTTCCTCATCAGTTATTGTCTGGGATATCATGCTTGTAACAGCTTCTGTAGTTCTGTCTGGAACAGTTGTCTCAATCCCAGTGGTTAAAACAGAAGTTGTGCCAATATCAGATGTTTGAGCAGCTGTGGTTGTTGCCGGAGCTATTGTACTACCTTCATCAACAGTGGTGTGTGCAGGTGAAGTGGTGTGTGCAGTTGTCTCTGCTGCAATGGTTGTCCCGATCACGGTTGAGGCACCGACTGTTGTGACCTTATCCTCAGAAGTTGTCTCGGCTGCTGTTGATGTACCAGCTGCTGCAGTTGTCTCTGCACCTGCAGTAGTGGTCTTGATAGATGTGCTGATAGCAGCTGATGTCTGAGGAACTGTAGTTGTTATCTGATCTGTTGTGATACCTTCAGCGACAGTTGTTTCAACAGATGTAGTCACACCCTGTGTGGTAGTCTCGACGTCAACAGTAGTATCAGCCACAGTGGTACTTCTGCCGGTTGTGGCAACCTCTGGGGTTGTCTGGGATGTTCTGGTGGATAAAGCTTCTGTACTGCTCTCTGCTAGAGTAGTCTCAGTACCAGTGGTTATTCCTAGGGATGTGCTCGCACCAGCTGATGTCTGTGCAGCTGTGGTTATTTCCTCCTCTGTGGTCGTACCTACAGCAATAGTAGTTTCCACAGGTGTAGTCACAATTGAAGTTGTTGCCTCTGCTACAATTGTAGTTTCAGCCACAGTTGTAGCTCTATAGGTTGAGGCTATTTCTGGAATGGTTGTCTCAGATGTTATTTGAGTTACAGCTTCTGTGCTTCTCTCTGCCAAAGTAGTCTCAATACCAGAGGTTATTGCTACAGTTGTGCTAATACCAGCTGACGTCTGTACAGCTGTAGTAGATCTCTGCTCTGTGGTGGTACTTTCAGCAAAAGTTGTTTCAGCAGATGTAGTCACTGCTGGTCTTGTTGTCTCTGCCACAACTGTGGTTTCAACCAGAGTTGTATCTCTCCTGGTCGTGGCTTCCTCATCAGTTATTGTCTGGGATATCATGCTTGTAACAGCTTCTGTAGTTCTGTCTGGAACAGTTGTCTCAATCCCAGTGGTTAAAACAGAAGTTGTGCCAATATCAGATGTTTGAGCAGCTGTGGTTGTTGCCGGAGCTATTGTACTACCTTCATCAACAGTGGTGTGTGCAGGTGAAGTGGTGTGTGCAGTTGTCTCTGCTGCAATGGTTGTCCCGATCACGGTTGAGGCACCGACTGTTGTGACCTTATCCTCAGAAGTTGTCTCGGCTGCTGTTGATGTACCAGCTGCTGCAGTTGTCTCTGCACCTGCAGTAGTGGTCTTGATAGATGTGCTGATAGCAGCTGATGTCTGAGGAACTGTAGTTGTTATCTGATCTGTTGTGATACCTTCAGCGACAGTTGTTTCAACAGATGTAGTCACACCCTGTGTGGTAGTCTCGACGTCAACAGTAGTATCAGCCACAGTGGTACTTCTGCCGGTTGTGGCAACCTCTGGGGTTGTCTGGGATGTTCTGGTGGATAAAGCTTCTGTACTGCTCTCTGCTAGAGTAGTCTCAGTACCAGTGGTTATTCCTAGGGATGTGCTCGCACCAGCTGATGTCTGTGCAGCTGTGGTTATTTCCTCCTCTGTGGTCGTACCTACAGCAATAGTAGTTTCCACAGGTGTAGTCACAATTGAAGTTGTTGCCTCTGCTACAATTGTAGTTTCAGCCACAGTTGTAGCTCTATAGGTTGAGGCTATTTCTGGAATGGTTGTCTCAGATGTTATTTGAGTGACAGCTTCTGTGCTTCTCTCTGCCAAAGTAAACTCAATACCAGAGGTTATTCCTACAGTTGTGCTAATACCAGCTGACGTTTGTGCAGCTGTAGTTGATCTCTGCTCTGTGGTGGTACTTTCAGCAAAAGTAGTTTCAGCAGATGTAGTCACTGCTGGTGTTGTTGTCTCTGCCACAACTGTGGTTTCAACCAGAGTTGTATCTCTCCTGGTCGTGGCTTCCTCATCAGTTATTGTCTGGGATATCATGCTTGTAACAGCTTCTGTAGTTCTGTCTGGAACAGTTGTCTCAATCCCAGTGGTTAAAACAGAAGTTGTGCCAATATCAGATGTTTGAGCAGCTGTGGTTGTTGCGGGAGCTTTTGTACTACCTTCATCAACAGTGGTGTGTTCAGGTGAAGTGGTGTGTGCAGTTGTCTCTGCTGCAATGGTTGTCCCGATCACGGTTGAGGCACCGACTGTTGTGACCTTATCCTCAGAAGTTGTCTCGGCTGCTGTTGATGTACCAGCTGCTGCAGTTGTCTCTGCACCTGCAGTAGTGGTCTTGATAGATGTGCTGATAGCAGCTGATGTCTGAGGAACTGTAGTTGTTATCTGATCTGTTGTGATACCTTCAGCGACAGTTGTTTCAACAGATGTAGTCACACCCTGTGTGGTAGTCTCGACGTCAACAGTAGTATCAGCAACAGTGGTACTTCTGCCGGTTGTGGCAACCTCTGGAGTTGTCTGGGATGTTCTGGTGGATAAAGCTTCTGTACTGCTCTCTGCTAGAGTAGTCTCAGTACCAGTGGTTATTCCTAGGGATGTGCTCGCACCAGCTGATGTCTGTGCAGCTGTGGTAATTCCCTCCTCTGTGGTCGTACCTACAGCAATAGTAGTTTCCACAGGTGTAGTCACAATTGAAGTTGTTGCCTCTGCTACAATTGTAGTTTCAGCCACAGTTGTAGCTCTATAGGTTGAGGCTATTTCTGGAATGGTTGTCTCAGATGTTATTTGAGTTACAGCTTCTGTGCTTCTCTCTGCCAAAGAAGTCTCAATACCAGAGGTTATTCCTACAGTTGTGCTAATACCAGCTGACGTCTGTGCAGCTGTAGTTGATCTCTGCTCTGTGGTGGTACTTTCAGCAAAAGTAGTTTCAGCAGATGTAGTCACTGCTGGTCTTGTTGTCTCTGCCACAACTGTGGTTTCAACCAGAGTTGTATCTCTCCTGGTCGTGGCTTCCTCATCAGTTATTGTCTGGGATATCATGCTTGTAACAGCTTCTGTAGTTCTGTCTGGAACAGTTGTCTCAATCCCAGTGGTTAAAACAGAAGTTGTGCCAATATCAGATGTTTGAGCAGCTGTGGTTGTTGCGGGAGCTATTGTACTACCTTCATCAACAGTGGTGTGTGCAGGTGAAGTGGTGTGTGCAGTTGTCTCTGCTGCAATGGTTGTCCCGATCACGGTTGAGGCACCGACTGTTGTGACCTTATCCTCAGAAGTTGTCTCGGCTGCTGTTGATGTACCAGCTGCTGCAGTTGTCTCTGCACCTGCAGTAGTGGTCTTGGTAGATGTGCTGATACCAGCTGATGTCTGAGGAACTGTAGTTGTTACCTGATCTGTTGTGATACCTTCAGCGACAGTTGTTTCAACAGATGTAGTCACACCCTGTGTGGTAGTCTCGACGTCAACAGTAGTATCAGCCACAGTGGTACTTCTGCCGGTTGTGGCAACCTCTGGAGTTGTCTGGGATGTTCTGGTGGATAAAGCTTCTGTACTGCTCTCTGCTAGAGTAGTCTCAGTACCAGTGGTTATTCCCAGGGATGTGCTCGCACCAGCTGATGTCTGTGCAGCTGTGGTTATTCCCTCCTCTTTGGTCGTACCTACATCAATAGTAGTTTCCACAGGTGTAGTCACAATTGAAGTTGTTGCCTCTGCTACAATTGTAGTTTCAGCCACAGTTGTAGCTCTATAGGTTGAGGCTATTTCTGGAATGGTTGTCTCAGATGTTATTTGAGTTACAGCTTCTGTGCTTCTCTCTGCCAAAGTAGTCTCAATACCAGAGGTTATTCCTACAGTTGTGCTAATACCAGCTGACGTCTGTGCAGCTGTAGTTGATCTCTGCTCTGTGGTGGTACTTTCAGCAAAAGTAGTTTCAGCAGATGTAGTCACTGCTGGTGTTGTTGTCTCTGCCACAACTGTGGTTTCAACCAGAGTTGTATCTCTCCTGGTCGTGGCTTCCTCATCAGTTATTGTCTGGGATATCATGCTTGTAACAGCTTCTGTAGTTCTGTCTGGAACAGTTGTCTCAATTCCAGTGGTTAAAACAGAAGTTGTGCCAATATCAGATGTTTGAGCAGCTGTGGTTGTTGCGGGAGCTATTGTACTACCTTCATCAACAGTGGTGTGTGCAGGTGAAGTGGTGTGTGCAGTTGTCTCTGCTGCAATGGTTGTCCCGATCACGGTTGAGGCACCGACTGTTGTGACCTTATCCTCAGAAGTTGTCTCGGCTGCTGTTGATGTACCAGCTGCTGCAGTTGTCTCTGCACCTGCAGTAGTGGTCTTGGTAGATGTGCTGATACCAGCTGATGTCTGAGGAACTGTAGTTGTTACCTGATCTGTTGTGATACCTTCAGCGACAGTTGTTTCAACAGATGTAGTCACACCCTGTGTGGTAGTCTCGACGTCAACAGTAGTATCAGCCACAGTGGTACTTCTGCCGGTTGTGGCAACCTCTGGAGTTGTCTGGGATGTTCTGGTGGATAAAGCTTCTGTACTGCTCTCTGCTAGAGTAGTCTCAGTACCAGTGGTTATTCCCAGGGATGTGCTCGCACCAGCTGATGTCTGTGCAGCTGTGGTTATTCCCTCCTCTTTGGTCGTACCTACATCAATAGTAGTTTCCACAGGTGTAGTCACAATTGAAGTTGTTGCCTCTGCTACAATTGTAGTTTCAGCCACAGTTGTAGCTCTATAGGTTGAGGCTATTTCTGGAATGGTTGTCTCAGATGTTATTTGAGTTACAGCTTCTGTGCTTCTCTCTGCCAAAGTAGTCTCAATACCAGAGGTTATTCCTACAGTTGTGCTAATACCAGCTGACGTCTGTGCAGCTGTAGTTGATCTCTGCTCTGTGGTGGTACTTTCAGCAAAAGTAGTTTCAGCAGATGTAGTCACTGCTGGTGTTGTTGTCTCTGCCACAACTGTGGTTTCAACCAGAGTTGTATCTCTCCTGGTCGTGGCTTCCTCATCAGTTATTGTCTGGGATATCATGCTTGTAACAGCTTCTGTAGTTCTGTCTGGAACAGTTGTCTCAATTCCAGTGGTTAAAACAGAAGTTGTGCCAATATCAGATGTTTGAGCAGCTGTGGTTGTTGCGGGAGCTATTGTACTACCTTCATCAACAGTGGTGTGTGCAGGTGAAGTGGTGTGTGCAGTTGTCTCTGCTGCAATGGTTGTCCCGATCACGGTTGAGGCACCGACTGTTGTGACCTTATCCTCAGAAGTTGTCTCGGCTGCTGTTGATGTACCAGCTGCTGCAGTTGTCTCTGCACCTGCAGTAGTGGTCTTGGTAGATGTGCTGATAGCAGCTGATGTCTGAGGAACTGTAGTTGTTACCTGATCTGTTGTGATACCTTCAGCGACAGTTGTTTCAACAGATGTAGTCACACCCTGTGCGGTAGTCTCGACGTCAACAGTAGTATCAGCCACAGTGGTACTTCTGCCGGTTGTGGCAACCTCTGGAGTTGTCTGGGATGTTCTGGTGGATAGAGCTTCTGTACTGCTCTCTGCTAGAGAAGTCTCAGTACCAGTGGTTATTCCAAGGGATGTGCTCGCACCAGCTGATGTCTGTTCATCTGTGGTTATTCCCTGCTCTGTGGCCGTACCTTCAGCAACGTTGGTTCTTCCAGTGATGGTAGTTGCCTCAGCGCTTGTGGCTTGATCAGCTTTTGTCTGAGCAGCTGTGGAATAGTAGAAATAAATGTAACAATCATTTCAGCTTTTGACACTTAAGTTGTTCATACAAAATAACTATTACAATCATGACAGAAGTATTGATTATGAACCAAATTGATTTTATTAGTTTACCTAATTAGTAGTTATGGAAATGTAACTGACAAAATGATTTACTATATACTATTTTGGCCATCATTTGAAAGTTGATCAATTTGATGAGTTTACAATGGCAAATGAATAATGAATGATGTTAACGTGGAAATTGCTCAAAAATGTAATTTAAAAAATCGAAAATGACATTAACCATTTGGATGATTTATACATACCTGCATGCAAACTATTTTGAATTCCCAAAAGACTGGAGTTCTGAGCTGTTCTTTCATTTTAACTTGACAGTCTTGCCCATGACGTTCAGGTCAGTTTGTCTGTGTGAGTCTAACAAAAGCTTTTAAACACTTAGACATTGATATGTTCTAGTTTTGTTTACTGTGTCTCTTTAAAATGACTGTGTGTTCACCAAATTGTGTAAGGTTGTTTAAGAATTCGGTTCGTTTTGAATACATACACTTTGTGATTAGAATTTTGTTGTTGAAAAGATAACTTTTCCAAAAGAGTTGTTCTGCACATTGCAACTGCAAAGATGTTCCAATCTAGTAGTTTTGGTAAAACTTGCACTGTAATAGCATATACACTATCAAGTACTATTCAGTAGACAGATATAATACAAAATGTAAAAGAGAACGATAATATGATAACCTTCACAAAACAGCCAAAATCAATCAAATTAGATTTAGCGATGAACATGGGAATCAAATCAGATGAACTTATGTTACATTTTATGTCTGAATGCACTATACACTCTATCAATTTGGCTGATTTGAGTTGATTAAAATGTATGTATCTAGGGTCGTATGGATGATACTTGAAATGAAATATGAAATCAATCATGAATTATTAAATGACCATAATGCAAAGAATGAATGTATAATTATTTTTCTTTTGCTAAAGACATATGAAAATGAATGAAATGATACTTTAACAAATTACAAAATTCAAAGCAAGAATTTCTGAATATTCATGTTTCAAATCGAAATGTAAATTTGAAAATAAAATGAACAATATAAATATGGCACAAAATGAAAAATGAGATGGCAAATGCATACATATTCTAGTAATTGAACAGGTTTTTTTTAAATATGATTTGTGATAATATTTCGATTAATTTTGGCAGCAAACATAATTATACACAGGTACACATAAAACAGATGGATAGCATCACAAAATGCACTATAACTATATAATGATTAAGGGAGAATATAAAAAGAATAATAAATAATCAATAACTAAGAGCTATTAACTGAAATAGCTATTATAGGCATGAGTATTAAAACAAACATGTGAAATGAAACAAGAAAAAAGCATGGTACGTAATAAATTGAAGTGATTGCCATATTATTGGAAGAAATTAACAAGAGCATGGGAGAATAAATATTGAACAATGTTTAACTGGCACTAAAATAAAAGTGATATTCTGAATTTTTGTTGCAGAAACAATATATTTCTCTGTCAGAAGCATACAGCCAACAACGGACACTCAGAGTTGTATAAGATTCAACGTATTAATGGCTATAGAAATGGTAATCTCTAGAGTAATTGTTCAATAAAACCACAACATTGAGCTTTATTAAATTCAGTTGCAATAATTCATACTTCAGTCTCCAAGATTGTAAAATGCATCTTTCAATCAGCAAATCATTACACTTTGGTTACCGAGTATATGTAGCTTTAGTTGCAAGTAATTCAAATCATTAATTGCAAAACTAGTATTCTAGAAGACGTTCAGTGAATGAACTTTCTGCTCCTGTAAACATATGCCATATGTGACTTAAGGGCAAACAAAGGAAACTTATGCGTATAACACAGAACAGCAAGAAAACAGAACAGCAGAGTTTAGCAAGGAAAGGTCCATGGTGATCTTTGCCCATGACTGTTTTTACTTTTCAATAGCTTGTTTAAATATGTTTCAAACAAGACTAGGCAGGCCTTGTTAAGCTGGTCACGGAGGATACAAAACCCTATTCAACTGATCTAGAATGGTTAAAATTTTCAAATGTAGAGGTAACGTGTTGCAAAAAGGTAACAAGTTTATTTAAAAAGTGACACATGAAGAACAGTCATTTAGTGAGAGACTTATCAAGTATTAGTCAGTCAGTCAGTGAGACATTAAATAAGTCAGTGAGTCAGTCAGGTACAAAGACTACATGTATTGACTGGCCCCTCTGTGACCAGCAAAAACATGAGGGGTTCCTTCTATTTGTTTCTGTTTTTGATATGAAAGCATAATATGAAGCAAACACATTTGAATTTCTTTGTGTAATTACAAGACAGTGAAAAACTTTTACCCCCATTAGTGAAACACGGATGCGAGTCACTATGGATATTACTAAGGCAAACTGAAAATTAGGGAGTAATGTAACATATTGGACGTATAAGTTAGTGAAGTGGGTCTGTATTACACAAAGGGTTCACAACAGAATGTTACAGATTAATCAGCCAATAACTTGATTAAAACACATTCCCAAACCAAGATGAAAGAAACACGGGATACACAAAATTAGAAATGTTAGAAAACGAAAAGGCCTCACACTTACTATCCTGTTCCAAGCAGTCAGAAATATCAAAACATTGAAATGGGTGTTTCAACAGCTTCAATCATGACACTGTTTAGCCAGATGCTTTCATTGGTAATGTTTAATTAGGATTTTTTATCTTATTCCTAAAGTTTCGGTGCAATGAGGGACGACTAAGAACGAGTAAGAATGCGTAAAGATTAGTAAGAATTAGTAATAATTAGTATTATCATGCAGTTCTGACCTTCAATACGAACAGTGATGGGTACGTTCCTCTCACATATGTACGTTAAATAAAATTGATAAAATACTCGCTCAGCGTTCAGATGTCTGGTGTTTACAGTATCTTAATTTGAAATTTTGGGACACCCATACAAAAATATGTTAGTTAAATGTTAATGAAAAACCTTTCCCATAGCATTTGGTTATGAAGCAGTTTCTCAGTCAGATCGCTGGATGAGAAGAAATAATAACAAGTTAAAACTCAAAGTTGCTAAATTACAACCATACCGTTCAACAAATATTAATCAAAAAGCACCTACAACAAATGTAACGATCATTCAAAAAAATCTGAGACAGTTTACCCATTCATATTGGTCAAGAGCACGCCGAGTGGGCGGTTTTAAACAGTTGATAAAACAAGGACTGGCTGGTTTTAAACAATTTGCCGGTGAAATATTACCAATGAGTGCATACTTCACAGAGTCATAAATTCACACTAGACCCATACCACCGCATTCTGCACCACATCATGTATTATGTGCCACGCACATGCCAATTTCCATACAAGGAGATTATTTGTACTACTCGCAAGATGCACATACCATAAACATGGCTTGAGGGGTGTTTCGAAACAAATGAAGTAAAATTGTTGACTTGTTTTGACTTTTTGAATGAAAGGTATTTATGAATGGGAATAAACATGTGCTTGGCCGTTATGAAACAAGAAAGTTTAAAACCAGCTTGGGGCCCAGTCAAGGATCATGGGCCGAGCCACATATCTTCGTCCAGGCCCGTTTTATAAATACTCGTTGAAAACCCACCAAGCACATATTTATTCCCTTAGTGATACATTTTTTTACATCGTTATTATTCCCTGATGAATTGATAAACCTTTTGGTGCTGGTTTTGGATGAAATACAGAGTACCATAATAGGCAATGTGGTTTGGACAGAACATGTACTAATACATGAAATGGGTTAAATTAAAATACATGACATCACGTTAGATCTTAGAGCAGAATGGACAATAATGACAATTGCACTGTTTCACTTACAAATTCATACATGGGACGTACTTTGTTTTGTATAGAGTTATACATAAAACATGGTTTGCATCATCGTTTCATATATCTGCAGAATTAAACAATCCCGTCAAGTAATCCTAACTAACCATATCACTATGCTAAAGTAACCTAGGTAAAATGAAGATAGTATAGATAACTTTAAATGTTTACTTCTGCAGATACCCATGAAAGTCAAAACAAAATAGGCAGTCCAGAATGCATGAAGTGAATAAACCAGCACATGAAATTGAAAGTGAATATATACATGTATGAAAAACACAAAGATAAACAAACATATAACAGAAATAGTGAACATGCATATGATGAAATGATTCAAGATTAATATAATCAAAATATCATGTGAAAAATATATTAAGTACAAATTAAATTGCCATAGTTTGTGTGTCTCAATGTTACACCTGTTTCATTCTTATGCTTCATAAATAGTGTGAAAATATCACGCATAAATGATTTTTTTTCTCGTGCCTCATTTGTAATAATAATAAACAAGTAACAACAACCCCAGGATGTATATGAACACCTATGTAACTATGGCATTTTCATTTGCACTTGCTTCAATACATATTATCATTTAAAAAAACCGTACCTGTTGTTGTCAATAAAGAAGCAGTGGTGGTCTCCGTCATTACTATTGTGGCTACTTCAACAGTTGCAATCTGAGTAGCGGAGGTAGTGTAACTTGCAGAAGTTTTCTCTAGACCAGTGGTTACTTCAGGGGCAATTGTTCTTGAAACCTGAGTTCCAGTAGTGGCCTTACTAGTTTTTGGCGAAGGTGAACTAAAGTCAACTGTTGTGATGGCAGATTTAGAGAATGTTTCAGGCACAGTAGTTGTTGTTTTTGCTGTAGTGAAAATTTTGGCTGCAACAGTAGTTACCGGAGATGTTTCCTCTGAAGCAGTTGCCTCAGTACCACTTGTTATTGCTGCAATTGTGGTTATATCAGCTGGAGTCTGTGCAGCTGTAGCTGTTTTTCGAACCACAGTAGTACCGTTACCAATGGTAGTTGTGTTGGTTCCACTGGTTGTTCCAGCTGCTGTTGCTGTTGTCTCTAAAGTAGTTGTGTGAGCACCATAGCTTATTCCTGCCGTTGTAGCTTTAGTTGCTGTAGCTGAGGTTGTTCCCAGCATTGTGGTTTCCAAGTATGAAGTCTCAGCTTGTGTGCTTGTCTCTGTTAACCTTGTAGTTTCAGATCTGGTGGAAACTATATCTGTCACTGCATTTTCTGGAGTGGAAATAGTGGTTACAGCAACTGGAGTTATTGTAGGAGGTGTGACAGTACCTTCCTCAACAGTTGAAGCACCAGCTGTTGTAACTCTCTCCTCCGGAGTTGTTGATGTACCACCTGCTGTGCTAGTCTCTACATCTGCAGTAGTGGACTTGGTAGATGTGATGATAGCATCTGTAGTTGTTACCTGATCTGCGGTGACACCTTTAGAGACAGTTGTTTCTACAGATATAGTCAAACCTTGTGTGGTAGTCTCGACGTCAACAGTAGTATCAGCAACAGTGGTACTTCTGCCGGTTGTGGCTACCTCTGGAGTTGTCTGGGATGTTCTGGTGGATAAAGCGTCTGTACTGCTCTCTGCAACAGTAGTCTCAATACCAGTGGTTATTCCAAGAGATGTGCTCACACCAGCTGATGTCTGCGCAGCTGTAGTTATTCCCTGCTCTGTGGTCGTACCTCCAGCAACAGTAGTTGGCTCTACAGCAGTGGTCTGAGCATCAGTGCTCACACCAGAAGTTGTAGGCACTTCAGATATTGTGGTCTGAATAAATGTACTTGTAGCCTCAGCTGTGGTTGTGGCTCTACCAGTTGTGCTTTCCACAGCTGACGTCAAATCAGCAGTTGTGGTCTCTGCAACAGGGGTGGACACAGAACTTGAAGTCACTCCTGCAGTAGTGATTATCTCAGCAGTAGTTGTTTGTGATGCTGAAGTGATTTCAACAGTAGTTGGCTCTGCAGCAGTGGTCTCAGCACTAGTGGTCACACCGGGAGTTGTAGTTACTTCAGCTACTGTGGTCTGAATAACTATAGTTGTAGCTTCAGCTGTGGTAGTGGCTCTACCAGTTGTGCTTTCCACACCTGACGTCACATCAGCAGTTGTTGTGTCAGCAACAGGGGAGGACACAGACTCTGTAGTCACTCCTGCAGTAGTGATTATCTCAGCAGTAGTTGTTTTGGCTGCTGAAGTGATTTCAACAGTAGTTGGCTCAGCAGCAGTGGTCTGAGCATCAGTGGTCACACCAGAAGTTGTAGTTACTTCAGATACTGTGGTCTGAATAACTGTATTCGTAGCTTCAGCTGTGGTTGTGGCTCTACCAGTTGTGCTTTCCACAGCTGACGTCACATCAGCAGTTGTTGTGTCAGCAACAGGGGTGGACAAAGACTCTGTAGTCACTCCTGCAGTAGTGATTATCTCAGCAGTAGTTGTTTGGGCTGATGAAGTGATTTCAACAGTAGTTGGCTCTGCAGCAGTGGTCACACCAGAAGTTGTAGTTACTTCAGCTACTGTGGTCTGAATAACTGTACTTGTAGCTTCAGCTGTGGTTGTGGCTCTACCAGTTGTGCTTTCCACAGCTGATGTCACATCAGCAGTTGTTGTGTCAGCAACAGGGGTGGACACAGACTCTGTAGTCACTCCTGCAGTAGTGATTATCTCAGCAGTAGTTGTTTGGGCTGCTGAAGTGATTTCAACAGTTGTTGGCTCTGCAGCAGTGGTCTGAGCATCTGTGGTCACATCAGAACTTGTTGTTAGTTCAGATATTGTTGTCTGAATAACTGTACTTGTAGCTGCAACTGTGGTTGTGGCTCTACCAGATGTGCTTTCCACAGATGATGTCACATCAGCAGTTGTTGTGTCAGCAACAGGGGTGGACACAGACTCTGTAGTCACTCCTGCAGTAGTGATTATCTCAGCAGTAGTTGTTTGGGCTGCTGAAGTGATTTCAACAGTAGTTCGCTCTGCAGCCGTGGTCTCAGCACCAGTGGTCACACCAGAAGTTGTAGTTACTTCAGATACTGTGGTCTGAACAACTGTACTTGTGGCTTCAGCTGTGGTTGTGGCTCTACCAGTTGTGCTTTCAACAGCCGAAGTTACATCAGCAGTTGTTGTGTCTGCAACAGGGGTGGACACAGACTCTGTAGTCACTCCTGCAGTAGTGATTATCTCAGCAGTAGTTGTTGTTTGGGCGTCTGAAGTGAATTCAACAGTAGTTGGCTCTGCAGCAGTGGTCTCAGCACCAGTGGTCACACCAGGAGTTGTAGTTACTTCAGATACTGTGGTCTGAACAACTGTACTTGTAGCTTCAGCTGAGGTTGTGGCACTACCAGTTGTGCTTTCCACAGCTGATGTCACATCAGCAGTTGTTATGTCTGAAACAGGTGTGGCCACAGACTCTGTAGTAACTCCTGCAGTAGTGATTATCTCAGCAGTAGTTGTTTTGGCTGCTGAAGTGATTTCAACAGTAGTTGGCTCTGCAGCAGTGGTCTCAGCACCAGTGGTCACACCAGAAGTTGTAGTTACTTCAGCTACTGTGGTCTGAATAACTGTACTTGTAGCTTCAGCTGTGGTTGTGGCTCTACCAGTTGTGCTTTCAACAGCCGAAGTTACATCAGCAGTTGTTGTGTCTGCAACAGGGGTGGCCACAGACTCTGTAGTCACTCCTGCAGTAGTGATTATCTCAGCAGTAGTTGTTTGGGCTGCTGAAGTGATTTCAACAGTAGTTGGCTCTGCAGCAGTGGTCTCAGCACCAGTGGTCACACTAAGAGTTGTTGTTACTTCAGATACTGTGGTCTGAACAACTGTACTTGTAGCTTCAGCTGAGGTTGTGGCACTACCAGATGTGTTTTTCACAGCTGATGTCAAATCAGCAGTTGTTGTGTCTGCAACAGGGGTGGCCACAGACTCTGTAGTCACTCCTGCAGTAGTGATTATCTCAGCAGTAGTTGTTTGGGCTGCTGAAGTGATTTCAACAGTAGTTGGCTCTGCAGCAGTGGTCTCAGCACCAGTGGTCACACCAGGAGTTGTTGTTACTTCAGATACTGTGGTCTGAACAACTGTACTTGTAGCTTCAGCTGAGGTTGTGGCACTACTAGTTCTGCTTTCAACAGCCGAAGTCACATCAGCAGTTGTTGTGTCTGCAACAGGGGTGGACACAGACTCTGTAGTCACTCCTGCAGTAGTGATTATCTCAGCAGTAGTTGTTGTTTGGGCTGCTGAAGTGAATTCAACAGTGGTTGGCTCTCCAGCAGTGGTCTGAGCATCAGTGGTCACACCAGAAGTTGTAGTTACTTCAGATATTGTGGTCTGAACAACTGTACTTGTACCTTCAGCTCTGGTTGTGGCTCTACCAGATGTGCTTTCCACAGCTGATGTCAAATCAGCAGTTGTTGTGTCAGCAACAGGGGTGGACACAGACTCTGTAGTCACTCCTGCAGTAGTGATTATCTCAGCAGTAGTTGTTTGGGCTGCTGAAGTGATTTCAACAGTAGTTGGCTCTGCAGCAGTGGTCTCAGCACCAGTGGTCACACCAGGAGTTGTTGTTACTTCAGATACTGTGGTCTGAACAACTGTACTTGTAGCTTCAGCTGAGGTTGTGGCACTACTAGTTCTGCTTTCAACAGCCGAAGTCACATCAGCAGTTGTTGTGTCAGCAACAGGGGTGGACACAGACTCTGTAGTCACTCCTGCAGTAGTGATTATCTCAGCAGTAGTTGTTTGGGCTGCTGAAGTGAATTCAACAGTAGTTGGCTCTCCAGCAGTGGTCTGAGCATCAGTGGTCACACCAGAAGTTGTAGCTACTTCAGATATTGTGGTCTGAACAACTGTACTTGTACCTTCAGCTGTGGTTGTGGCTCTACCAGTTGTGCTTTCAACAGCCGAAGTCACATCAGCAGTTGTTGTGTCTGCAACAGGGGTGGACACAGTCTCTGTAGTCACTCCTGCAGTAGTGATTATCTCAGCAGTAGTTTTTGTTTGGGCTGCTGAAGTCAATTCAACAGTAGTTGGCTCTCCAGCAGTGGTCTCAGCACCAGTGGTCACACCAGAAGTTGTAGTTACTTCAGCTACTGTGGTCTGAATAACTGTACTTGTAGCTTCAGCTGTGGTTGTGGCTCTACCAGTTGTGCTTTCAACAGCCGAAGTCACATCAGCAGTTGTTGTGTCTGCAACAGGGTTGGCCACAGACTCTGTAGTCACTCCTGCAGTAGTGATTATCTCAGCAGTAGTTGTTTGGGCTGCTGAAGTGAATTCAACAGTAGTTGGCTCTGCAGCAGTGGTCTCAGCACCAGTGGTCACACCAGGAGTTGTAGTTACTTCAGATACTGTGGTCTGAACAACTGTACTTGTAGCTTCAGCTGAGGTTGTGGCACTACCAGTTGTGCTTTCCACAGCTGATGTCACATCAGCAGTTGTTATGTCTGAAACAGGTGTGGCCACAGACTCTGTAGTAACTCCTGCAGTAGTGATTATCTCAGCAGTAGTTGTTTTGGCTGCTGAAGTGATTTCAACAGTAGTTGGCTCTGCAGCAGTGGTCTCAGCACCAGTGGTCACACCAGAAGTTGTAGTTACTTCAGCTACTGTGGTCTGAATAACTGTACTTGTAGCTTCAGCTGTGGTTGTGGCTCTACCAGTTGTGCTTTCAACAGCCGAAGTCACATCAGCAGTTGTTGTGTCTGCAACAGGGGTGGCCACAGACTCTGTAGTCACTCCTGCAGTAGTGATTATCTCAGCAGTAGTTGTTTGGGCTGCTGAAGTGATTTCAACAGTAGTTGGCTCTGCAGCAGTGGTCTCAGCACCAGTGGTCACACTACGAGTTGTTGTTACTTCAGATACTGTGGTCTGAACAACTGTACTTGTAGCTTCAGCTGAGGTTGTGGCACTACCAGATGTGTTTTTCACAGCTGATGTCAAATCAGCAGTTGTTGTGTCTGCAACAGGGGTGGCCACAGACTCTGTAGTCACTCCTGCAGTAGTGATTATCTCAGCAGTAGTTGTTTGGGCTGCTGAAGTGATTTCAACAGTAGTTGGCTCTGCAGCAGTGGTCTCAGCACCAGTGGTCACACCAGGAGTTGTTGTTACTTCAGATACTGTGGTCTGAACAACTGTACTTGTAGCTTCAGCTGAGGTTGTGGCACTACTAGTTGTGCTTTCAACAGCCGAAGTCACATCAGCAGTTGTTGTGCCTGCAACAGGGGTGGACACAGACTCTGTAGTCACTCCTGCAGTAGTGATTATCTCAGCAGTCGTTGTTTGGGCTGCTGAAGTGAATTCAACAGTAGTTGGCTCTCCAGCAGTGGTCTGAGCATCAGTGGTCACACCAGAAGTTGTAGTTACTTCAGATATTGTGGTCTGAACAACTGTACTTGTACCTTCAGCTCTGGTTGTGGCTCTACCAGATGTGCTTTCCACAGCTGATGTCAAATCAGCAGTTGTTGTGTCAGCAACAGGGGTGGACACAGACTCTGTAGTCACTCCTGCAGTAGTGATTATCTCAGCAGTAGTTGTTGTTTGGGCTGCTGAAGTGAATTCAACAGTAGTTGGCTCTCCAGCAGTGGTCTCAGCATCAGTGGTCACACCAGAAGTTGTAGCTACTTCAGATATTGTGGTCTGAACAACTGTACTTGTACCTTCAGCTGTGGTTGTGGCTCTACCAGTTGTGCTTTCAACAGCCGAAGTCACATCAGCAGTTGTTGTGTCTGCAACAGGGGTGGACACAGTCTCTGTAGTCACTCCTGCAGTAGTGATTATATCAGCAGTAGTTTTTGTTTGGGCTGCTGAAGTCAATTCAACAGTAGTTGGCTCTCCAGCAGTGGTCTCAGCACCAGTGGTCACACCAGAAGTTGTAGTTACTTCAGCTACTGTGGTCTGAATAACTGTACTTGTAGCTTCAGCTGTGGTTGTGGCTCTACCAGTTGTGCTTTCAACAGCCGAAGTCACATCAGCAGTTGTTGTGTCTGCAACAGGGTTGGCCACAGACTCTGTAGTCACTCCTGCAGTAGTGATTATCTCAGCAGTAGTTGTTTGGGCTGCTGAAGTGAATTCAACAGTAGTTGGCTCTGCAGCAGTGGTCTCAGCACCAGTGGTCACACCAGGAGTTGTAGTTACTTCAGATACTGTGGTCTGAACAACTGTACTTGTAGCTTCAGCTGAGGTTGTGGCACTACCAGTTGTGCTTTCCACAGCTGATGTCACATCAGCAGTTGTTATGTCAGAAACAGGTGTGGCCACAGACTCTGTAGTAACTCCTGCAGTAGTGATTATCTCAGCAGTAGTTGTTTTGGCTGCTGAAGTGATTTCAACAGTAGTTGGCTCTGCAGCAGTGGTCTCAGCACCAGTGGTCACACCAGAAGTTGTAGTTACTTCAGCTACTGTGGTCTGAATAACTGTACTTGTAGCTTCAGCTGTGGTTGTGGCTCTACCAGTTGTGCTTTCAACAGCCGAAGTCACATCAGCAGTTGTTGTGTCTGCAACAGGGGTGGCCACAGACTCTGTAGTCACTCCTGCAGTAGTGATTATCTCAGCAGTAGTTGTTGTTTGGGCTGCTGAAGTGAATTCAACAGTAGTTGGCTCTCCAGCAGTGGTCTGAGCATCAATGGTCACACCAGAAGTTGTAGTTACTTCAGATATTGTGGTCTGAACAACTGTACTTGTACCTTCAGCTCTGGTTGTGGCTCTACCAGATGTGCTTTCCACAGCTGATGTCAAATCAGCAGTTGTTGTGTCAGCAACAGGGGTGGACACAGACTCTGTAGTCACTCCTGCAGTAGTGATTATCTCAGCAGTAGTTGTTTGGGCTGCTGAAGTGAATTCAACAGTAGTTGGCTCTCCAGCAGTGGTCTGAGCATCAGTGGTCACACCAGAAGTTGTAGCTACTTCAGATATTGTGGTCTGAACAACTGTACTTGTACCTTCAGCTGTGGTTGTGGCTCTACCAGTTGTGCTTTCAACAGCCGAAGTCACATCAGCAGTTGTTGTGTCTGCAACAGGGGTGGACACAGTCTCTGTAGTCACTCCTGCAGTAGTGATTATCTCAGCAGTAGTTTTTGTTTGGGCTGCTGAAGTGATTTCAACAGTAGTTGGCTCTCCAGCAGTGGTCTCAGCACCAGTGGTCACACCAGAAGTTGTAGTTACTTCAGCTACTGTGGTCTGAATAACTGTACTTGTAGCTTCAGCTGTGGTTGTGGCTCTACCAGTTGTGCTTTCAACAGCCGAAGTCACATCAGCAGTTGTTGTGTCTGCAACAGGGTTGGCCACAGACTCTGTAGTCACTCCTGCAGTAGTGATTATCTCAGCAGTAGTTGTTTGGGCTGCTGAAGTGAATTCAACAGTAGTTGGCTCTGCAGCAGTGGTCTCAGCACCAGTGGTCACACCAGGAGTTGTAGTTACTTCAGATACTGTGGTCTGAACAACTGTACTTGTAGCTTCAGCTGAGGTTGTGGCACTACCAGTTGTGCTTTCCACAGCTGATGTCACATCAGCAGTTGTTATGTCTGAAACAGGTGTGGCCACAGACTCTGTAGTAACTCCTGCAGTAGTGATTATCTCAGCAGTAGTTGTTTTGGCTGCTGAAGTGATTTCAACAGTAGTTGGCTCTGCAGCAGTGGTCTCAGCACCAGTGGTCACACCAGAAGTTGTAGTTACTTCAGCTACTGTGGTCTGAATAACTGTACTTGTAGCTTCAGCTGTGGTTGTGGCTCTACCAGTTGTGCTTTCAACAGCCGAAGTCACATCAGCAGTTGTTGTGTCTGCAACAGGGGTGGCCACAGACTCTGTAGTCACTCCTGCAGTAGTGATTATCTCAGCAGTAGTTGTTTGGGCTGCTGAAGTGATTTCAACAGTAGTTGGCTCTGCAGCAGTGGTCTCAGCACCAGTGGTCACACTACGAGTTGTTGTTACTTCAGATACTGTGGTCTGAACAACTGTACTTGTAGCTTCAGCTGAGGTTGTGGCACTACCAGATGTGTTTTTCACAGCTGATGTCAAATCAGCAGTTGTTGTGTCTGCAACAGGGGTGGCCACAGACTCTGTAGTCACTCCTGCAGTAGTGATTATCTCAGCAGTAGTTGTTTGGGCTGCTGAAGTGATTTCAACAGTAGTTGGCTCTCCAGCAGTGGTCTCAGCACCAGTGGTCACACCAGAAGTTGTAGTTACTTCAGCTACTGTGGTCTGAATAACTGTACTTGTAGCTTCAGCTGTGGTTGTGGCTCTACCAGTTGTGCTTTCAACAGCCGAAGTCACATCAGCAGTTGTTGTGTCTGCAACAGGGTTGGCCACAGACTCTGTAGTCACTCCTGCAGTAGTGATTATCTCAGCAGTAGTTTTTGTTTGGGCTGCTGAAGTGAATTCAACAGTAGTTGGCTCTCCAGCAGTGGTCTCAGCACCAGTGGTCACACCAGAAGTTGTAGTTACTTCAGCTACTGTGGTCTGAATAACTGTACTTGTAGCTTCAGCTGTGGTTGTGGCTCTACCAGTTGTGTTTTCAACAGCCGAAGTCACATCAGCAGTTGTTGTGTCTGCAACAGGGGTGGACACAGTCTCTGTAGTCACTCCTGCAGTAGTGATTATCTCAGCAGTAGTTTTTGTTTGGGCTGCTGAAGTCAATTCAACAGTAGTTGGCTCTCCAGCAGTGGTCTCAGCACCAGTGGTCACACCAGAAGTTGTAGTTACTTCAGCTACTGTGGTCTGAATAACTGTACTTGTAGCTTCAGCTGTGGTTGTGGCTCTACCAGTTGTGCTTTCAACAGCCGAAGTCACATCAGCAGTTGTTGTGTCTGCAACAGGGGTGGCCACAGACTCTGTAGTCACTCCTGCAGTAGTGATTATCTCAGCAGTAGTTGTTTGGGCTGCTGAAGTGATTTCAACAGTAGTTGGCTCTGCAGCAGTGGTCTCAGCACCAGTGGTCACACTACGAGTTGTTGTTACTTCAGATACTGTGGTCTGAACAACTGTACTTGTAGCTTCAGCTGAGGTTGTGGCACTACCAGATGTGTTTTTCACAGCTGATGTCAAATCAGCAGTTGTTGTGTCTGCAACAGGGGTGGCCACAGACTCTGTAGTCACTCCTGCAGTAGTGATTATCTCAGCAGTAGTTGTTTGGGCTGCTGAAGTGATTTCAACAGTAGTTGGCTCTGCAGCAGTGGTCTCAGCACCAGTGGTCACACCAGATGTTGTAGTTACTTCAGCTACTGTGGTCTGAATAACTGTACTTGTAGCTTCAGCTGTGGTTGTGGCTCTACCAGTTGTGCTTTCAACAGCCGAAGTTACATCAGCAGTTGTTGTGTCTGCAACAGGGGTGGCCACAGACTCTGTAGTCACTCCTGCAGTAGTGATTATCTCAGCAGTAGTTGTTTGGGCTGCTGAAGTGAATTCAACAGTAGTTGGCTCTCCAGCAGTGGTCTCAGCACCAGTGGTCACACCAGAAGTTGTAGTTACTTCAGATACTGTGGTCTGAACAACTGTACTTGTAGCTTCAGCTGAGGTTGTGGCACTACCAGTTGTGCTTTCCACAGCTGATGTCATATCAGCAGTTGTTATGTCTGAAACAGGTGTGGCCACAGACTCTGTAGTAACTCCTGCAGTAGTGATTATCTCAGCAGTAGTTGTTTTGGCTGCTGAAGTGATTTCAACAGTAGTTGGCTCTGCAGCAGTGGTCTCAGCACCAGTGGTCACACCAGAAGTTGTAGTTACTTCAGCTACTGTGGTCTGAATAACTGTACTTGTAGCTTCAGCTGTGGTTGTGGCTCTACCAGTTGTGCTTTCAACAGCCGAAGTCACATCAGCAGTTGTTGTGTCTGCAACAGGGGTGGCCACAGACTCTGTAGTCACTCCTGCAGTAGTGATTATCTCAGCAGTAGTTGTTTGGGCTGCTGAAGTGATTTCAACAGTAGTTGGCTCTGCAGCAGTGGTCTCAGCACCAGTGGTCACACCAGAAGTTGTTGTTACTTCAGATACTGTGGTCTGAACAACTGTACTTGTAGCTTCAGCTGAGGTTGTGGCACTACCAGATGTGTTTTTCACAGCTGATGTCAAATCAGCAGTTGTTGTGTCTGAAATAGGTGGGGCCACAGACTCTGTAGTTACTCCTGCAGTAGTGATTATCTCAGCAGTAGTTGTTTTGGCTGCTGAAGTGATTTCAACAGTAGTTGGCTCTGCAGCAGTGGTCTCAGCACCAGTGGTCACACCAGAAGTTGTAGTTACTTCAGCTACTGTGGTCTGAATAACTGTACTTGTAGCTTCAGCTGTGGTTGTGGCTCTACCAGTTGTGCTTTCAACAGCCGAAGTCACATCAGCAGTTGTTGTGTCTGCAACAGGGGTGGCCACAGACTCTGTAGTCACTCCTGCAGTAGTGATTATCTCAGCAGTAGTTGTTTGGGCTGCTGAAGTGATTTCAACAGTAGTTGGCTCTGCAGCAGTGGTCTCAGCACCAGTGGTCACACTACGAGTTGTTGTTACTTCAGATACTGTGGTCTGAACAACTGTACTTGCAGCTTCAGCTGAGGTTGTGGCACTACCAGATGTGTTTTTCACAGCTGATGTCAAATCAGCAGTTGTTGTGTCTGCAACAGGGGTGGCCACAGACTCTGTAGTCACTCCTGCAGTAGTGATTATCTCAGCAGTAGTTGTTTGGGCTGCTGAAGTGATTTCAACAGTAGTTGGCTCTCCAGCAGTGGTCTCAGCACCAGTGGTCACACCAGAAGTTGTAGTTACTTCAGCTACTGTGGTCTGAATAACTGTACTTGTAGCTTCAGCTGTGGTTGTGGCTCTACCAGTTGTGCTTTCAACAGCCGAAGTCACATCAGCAGATGTTGTGTCTGCAACAGGGTTGGCCACAGACTCTGTAGTCACTCCTGCAGTAGTGATTATCTCAGCAGTAGTTTTTGTTTGGGCTGCTGAAGTCAATTCAACAGTAGTTGGCTCTCCAGCAGTGGTCTCAGCACCAGTGGTCACACCAGAAGTTGTAGTTACTTCAGCTACTGTGGTCTGAATAACTGTACTTGTAGCTTCAGCTGTGGTTGTGGCTCTACCAGTTGTGCTTTCAACAGCCGAAGTCACATCAGCAGTTGTTGTGTCTGCAACAGGGGTGGACACAGTCTCTGTAGTCACTCCTGCAGTAGTGATTATCTCAGCAGTAGTTTTTGTTTGGGCTGCTGAAGTGAATTCAACAGTAGTTGGCTCTCCAGCAGTGGTCTCAGCACCAGTGGTCACACCAGAAGTTGTAGTTACTTCAGCTACTGTGGTCTGAATAACTGTACTTGTAGCTTCAGCTGTGGTTGTGGCTCTACCAGTTGTGCTTTCAACAGCCGAAGTCACATCAGCAGTTGTTGTGTCTGCAACAGGGGTGGCCACAGACTCTGTAGTAACTCCTGCAGTGGTGATTATCTCAGCAGTAGTTGTTTTGGCTGCTGAAGTGATTTCAACAGTAGTTGGCTCTGCAGCAGTGGTCTCAGCACCAGTGGTCACACTACGAGTTGTTGTTACTTCAGATACTGTGGTCTGAACAACTGTACTTGTAGCTTCAGCTGAGGTTGTGGCACTACCAGATGTGTTTTTCAGAGCTGATGTCAAATCAGCAGTTGTTGTGTCTGCAACAGGGGTGGCCACAGACTCTGTAGTCACTCCTGCAGTAGTGATTATCTCAGCAGTAGTTGTTTGGGCTGCTGAAGTGATTTCAACAGTAGTTGGCTCTGCAGCAGTGGTCTCAGCACCAGTGGTCACACCAGAAGTTGTAGTTACTTCAGCTACTGTGGTCTGAATAACTGTACTTGTAGCTTCAGCTGTGGTTGTGGCTCTACCAGTTGTGCTTTCAACAGCCGAAGTTACATCAGCAGTTGTTGTGTCTGCAACAGGGGTGGCCACAGACTCTGTAGTCACTCCTGCAGTAGTGATTATCTCAGCAGTAGTTGTTTGGGCTGCTGAAGTGAATTCAACAGTAGTTGGCTCTGCAGCAGTGGTCTCAGCACCAGTGGTCACACCAGGAGTTGTAGTTACTTCAGATACTGTGGTCTGAACAACTGAACTTGTAGCTTCAGCTGAGGTTGTGGCACTACCAGTTGTGCTTTCCACAGCTGATGTCACATCAGCAGTTGTTATGTCTGAAATAGGTGTGGCCACAGACTCTGTAGTTACTCCTGCAGTAGTGATTATCTCAGCAGTAGTTGTTTTGGCTGCTGAAGTGATTTCAACAGTAGTTGGCTCTGCAGCAGTGGTCTCAGCACCAGTGGTCACACCAGAAGTTGTAGTTACTTCAGCTACTGTGGTCTGAATAACTGTACTTGTAGCTTCAGCTGTGGTTGTGGCTCTACCAGTTGTGCTTTCAACAGCCGAAGTCACATCAGCAGTTGTTGTGTCTGCAACAGGGGTGGCCACAGACTCTGTAGTCACTCCTGCAGTAGTGATTATCTCAGCAGTAGTTTTTGTTTGGGCTGCTGAAGTCAATTCAACAGTAGTTGGCTCTCCAGCAGTGGTCTCAGCACCAGTGGTCACACCAGAAGTTGTAGTTACTTCAGCTACTGTGGTCTGAATAACTGTACTTGTAGCTTCAGCTGTGGTTGTGGCTCTACCAGTTGTGCTTTCAACAGCCGAAGTCACATCAGCAGTTGTTGTGTCTGCAACAGGGGTGGCCACAGACTCTGTAGTAACTCCTGCAGTGGTGATTATCTCAGCAGTAGTTGTTTTGGCTGCTGAAGTGATTTCAACAGTAGTTGGCTCTGCAGCAGTGGTCTCAGCACCAGTGGTCACACTACGAGTTGTTGTTACTTCAGATACTGTGGTCTGAACAACTGTACTTGTAGCTTCAGCTGAGGTTGTGGCACTACCAGATGTGTTTTTCACAGCTGATGTCAAATCAGCAGTTGTTGTGTCTGCAACAGGGGTGGCCACAGACTCTGTAGTCACTCCTGCAGTAGTGATTATCTCAGCAGTAGTTGTTTGGGCTGCTGAAGTGATTTCAACAGTAGTTGGCTCTGCAGCAGTGGTCTCAGCACCAGTGGTCACACCAGAAGTTGTAGTTACTTCAGCTACTGTGGTCTGAATAACTGTACTTGTAGCTTCAGCTGTGGTTGTGGCTCTACCAGTTGTGCTTTCAACAGCCGAAGTTACATCAGCAGTTGTTGTGTCTGCAACAGGGGTGGCCACAGACTCTGTAGTCACTCCTGCAGTAGTGATTATCTCAGCAGTAGTTGTTTGGGCTGCTGAAGTGAATTCAACAGTAGTTGGCTCTGCAGCAGTGGTCTCAGCACCAGTGGTCACACCAGGAGTTGTAGTTACTTCAGATACTGTGGTCTGAACAACTGAACTTGTAGCTTCAGCTGAGGTTGTGGCACTACCAGTTGTGCTTTCCACAGCTGATGTCACATCAGCAGTTGTTATGTCTGAAATAGGTGTGGCCACAGACTCTGTAGTTACTCCTGCAGTAGTGATTATCTCAGCAGTAGTTGTTTTGGCTGCTGAAGTGATTTCAACAGTAGTTGGCTCTGCAGCAGTGGTCTCAGCACCAGTGGTCACACCAGAAGTTGTAGTTACTTCAGCTACTGTGGTCTGAATAACTGTACTTGTAGCTTCAGCTGTGGTTGTGGCTCTACCAGTTGTGCTTTCAACAGCCGAAGTCACATCAGCAGTTGTTGTGTCTGCAACAGGGGTGGCCACAGACTCTGTAGTCACTCCTGCAGTAGTGATTATCTCAGCAGTAGTTGTTTGGGCTGCTGAAGTGATTTCAACAGTAGTTGGCTCTGCAGCAGTGGTCTCAGCACCAGTGGTCACACTACGAGTTGTTGTTACTTCAGATACTGTGGTCTGAACAACTGTACTTGTAGCTTCAGCTGAGGTTGTGGCACTACCAGATGTGTTTTTCAAAGCTGATGTCAAATCAGCAGTTGTTGTGTCTGCAACAGGGGTGGCCACAGACTCTGTAGCCACTCCTGCAGTAGTGATTATCTCAGCAGTAGTTGTTTGGGCTGCTGAAGTGATTTCAACAGTAGTTGGCTCTGCAGCAGTGGTCTCAGCACCAGTGGTCACACCAGGAGTTGTTGTTACTTCAGATACTGTGGTCTGAACAACTGTACTTGTAGCTTCAGCTGAGGTTGTGGCACTACTAGTTGTGCTTTCAACAGCCGAAGTCACATCAGCAGTTGTTGTGTCTGCAACAGGGGTGGACACAGACTCTGTAGTCACTCCTGCAGTAGTGATTATCTCAGCAGTAGTTGTTGTTTGGGCTGCTGAAGTGAATTCAACAGTGGTTGGCTCTCCAGCAGTGGTCTGAGCATCAGTGGTCACACCAGAAGTTGTAGTTACTTCAGATATTGTGGTCTGAACAACTGTACTTGTACCTTCAGCTCTGGTTGTGGCTCTACCAGATGTGCTTTCCACAGCCGAAGTTACATCAGCAGTTGTTGTGTCTGCAACAGGGGTGGCCACAGACTCTGTAGTCACTCCTGCAGTAGTGATTATCTCAGCAGTAGTTGTTTGGGCTGCTGAAGTGAATTCAACAGTAGTTGGCTCTCCAGCAGTGGTCTCAGCACCAGTGGTCACACCAGAAGTTGTAGTTACTTCAGATACTGTGGTCTGAACAACTGTACTTGTAGTTTCAGCTGAGGTTGTGGCACTACCAGTTGTGCTTTCCACAGCTGATGTCATATCAGCAGTTGTTATGTCTGAAACAGGTGTGGCCACAGACTCTGTAGTAACTCCTGCAGTAGTGATTATCTCAGCAGTAGTTGTTTTGGCTGCTGAAGTGATTTCAACAGTAGTTGGCTCTGCAGCAGTGGTCTCAGCACCAGTGGTCACACCAGAAGTTGTAGTTACTTCAGCTACTGTGGTCTGAATAACTGTACTTGTAGCTTCAGCTGTGGTTGTGGCTCTACCAGTTGTGCTTTCAACAGCCGAAGTCACATCAGCAGTTGTTGTGTCTGCAACAGGGGTGGACACAGACTCTGTAGTAACTCCTGCAGTGGTGATTATCTCAGCAGTAGTTGTTTTGGCTGCTGAAGTGATCTCAACAGTAGTTGGCTCTGCAGCAGTGGTCTCAGCACCAGTGCTCACACCAGAAGTTGTAGTTACTTCAGCTACTGTGGTCTGAACAACTGTACGTGTAGCTTCAGCTGTGGTTGTGGCTCTACCAGTTGTGCTTTCCACAGCTGATGTCAAATCAGCAGTTGTTGTGTCAGCAACAGGGGTGGCCACAGACTCTGTAGTTACTCCTGCAGTAGTGATTATCTCAGCAGTAGTTGTTTTGGCTGCTGAAGTGATTTCAACAGTAGTTGGCTCTGCAGCAGTGGTCTCAGCACCAGTGGTCACACCAGAAGTTGTAGTTACTTCAGCTACTGTGGTCTGAATAACTGTACTTGTAGCTTCAGCTGTGGTTGTGGCTCTACCAGTTGTGCTTTCAACAGCCGAAGTCACATCAGCAGTTGTTGTGTCTGCAACAGGGGTGGCCACAGACTCTGTAGTCACTCCTGCAGTAGTGATTATCTCAGCAGTAGTTGTTTGGGCTGCTGAAGTGATTTCAACAGTAGTTGGCTCTGCAGCAGTGGTCTCAGCACCAGTGGTCACACCACGAGTTGTTGTTACTTCAGATACTGTGGTCTGAACAACTGTACTTGTAGCTTCAGCTGTGGTTGTGGCACTACCAGATGTGCTTTTCACAGCTGATGTCAAATCAGCAGTTGTTGTGTCTGCAACAGGGGTGGCCACAGACTCTGTAGTCACTCCTGCAGTAGTGATTATCTCAGCAGTAGTTGTTTGGGCTGCTGAAGTGATTTCAACAGTAGTTGGCTCTGCAGCAGTGGTCTCAGCACCAGTGGTCACACCAGAAGTTGTTGTTACTTCAGATACTGTGGTCTGAACAACTGTACTTGTAGCTTCAGCTGTGGTTGTGGCACTACCAGATGTGTTTTTCACAGCTGATGTCAAATCAGCAGTTGTTGTGTCAGCAACAGGGGTGGCCACAGACTCTGTAGTCACTCCTGCAGTAGTGATTATCTCAGCAGTAGTTGTTTGGGCTGCTGAAGTGATTTCAACAGTAGTTGGCTCTCCAGCAGTGGTCTCAGCACCAGTGGTCACACCAGAAGTTGTAGTTACTTCAGCTACTGTGGTCTGAATAACTGTACTTGTAGCTTCAGCTGTGGTTGTGGCTCTACCAGTTGTGCTTTCAACAGCCGAAGTCACATCAGCAGTTGTTGTGTCTGCAACAGGGTGGCCACAGACTCTGTAGTCACTCCTGCAGTAGTGATTATCTCAGCAGTAGTTTTTGTTTGGGCTGCTGAAGTGAATTCAACAGTAGTTGGCTCTCCAGCAGTGGTCTCAGCACCAGTGGTCACACCAGAAGTTGTAGTTACTTCAGCTACTGTGGTCTGAATAACTGTACTTGTAGCTTCAGCTGTGGTTGTGGCTCTACCAGTTGTGCTTTCACAGCCGAAGTCACATCAGCAGTTGTTGTGTCTGCAACAGGGGTGGACACAGTCTCTGTAGTCACTCCTGCAGTAGTGATTATCTCAGCAGTAGTTTTTGTTTGGGCTGCTGAAGTGAATTCAACAGTAGTTGGCTCTCCAGCAGTGGTCTCAGCACCAGTGGTCACACCAGAAGTTGTAGTTACTTCAGCTACTGTGGTCTGAATAACTGTACTTGTAGCTTCAGCTGTGGTTGTGGCTCTACCAGTTGTGCTTTCAACAGCCGAAGTCACATCAGCAGTTGTTGTGTCTGCAACAGGGGTGGCCACAGACTCTGTAGTCACTCCTGCAGTAGTGATTATCTCAGCAGTAGTTGTTTTGGCTGCTGAAGTGATTTCAACAGTAGTTGGCTCTGCAGCAGTGGTCTCAGCACCAGTGGTCACACTAGAGTTGTTGTTACTTCAGATACTGTGGTCTGAACAACTGTACTTGTAGCTTCAGCTGAGGTTGTGGCACTACCAGATGTGTTTTTCACAGCTGATGTCAAATCAGCAGTTGTTGTGTCTGCAACAGGGGTGGCCACAGACTCTGTAGTCACTCCTGCAGTAGTGATTATCTCAGCAGTAGTTGTTTGGGCTGCTGAAGTGATTTCAACAGTAGTTGGCTCTGCAGCAGTGGTCTCAGCACCAGTGGTCACACCAGAAGTTGTAGTTACTTCAGCTACTGTGGTCTGAATAACTGTACTTGTAGCTTCAGCTGTGGTTGTGGCTCTACCAGTTGTGCTTTCAACAGCCGAAGTTACATCAGCAGTTGTTGTGTCTGCAACAGGGGTGGCCACAGACTCTGTAGTCACTCCTGCAGTAGTGATTATCTCAGCAGTAGTTGTTTGGGCTGCTGAAGTGAATTCAACAGTAGTTGGCTCTGCAGCAGTGGTCTCAGCACCAGTGGTCACACCAGAGTTGTAGTTACTTCAGATACTGTGGTCTGAACAACTGTACTTGTAGCTTCAGCTGTGGTTGTGGCACTACCAGTTGTGCTTTCCACAGCTGATGTCACATCAGCAGTTGTTGTGTCTGCAACAGGGGTGGCCACAGACTCTGTAGTCACTCCTGCAGTAGTGATTATCTCAGCAGTAGTTGTTTTGGCTGCTGAAGTGATTTCAACAGTAGTTGGCTCTGCAGCAGTGGTCTCAGCACCAGTGGTCACACCAGAAGTTGTAGTTACTTCAGCTACTGTGGTCTGAATAACTGTACTTGTAGCTTCAGCTGTGGTTGTGGCTCTACCAGTTGTGCTTTCAACAGCCGAAGTCACATCAGCAGTTGTTGTGTCTGCAACAGGGGTGGCCACAGACTCTGTAGTCACTCCTGCAGTAGTGATTATCTCAGCAGTAGTTTTTGTTTGGGCTGCTGAAGTGAATTCAACAGTAGTTGGCTCTCCAGCAGTGGTCTCAGCACCAGTGGTCACACCAGAAGTTGTAGTTACTTCAGCTACTGTGGTCTGAATAACTGTACTTGTAGCTTCAGCTGTGGTTGTGGCTCTACCAGTTGTGCTTTCAACAGCCGAAGTCACATCAGCAGTTGTTGTGTCTGCAACAGGGGTGGCCACAGACTCTGTAGTCACTCCTGCAGTAGTGATTATCTCAGCAGTAGTTGTTTTGGCTGCTGAAGTGATTTCAACAGTAGTTGGCTCTGCAGCAGTGGTCTCAGCACCAGTGGTCACACCACGAGTTGTTGTTACTTCAGATACTGTGGTCTGAACAACTGTACTTGTAGCTTCAGCTGTGGTTGTGGCTCTACCAGATGTGCTTTTTCACAGCTGATGTCAAATCAGCAGTTGTTGTGTCTGCAACAGGGGTGGCCACAGACTCTGTAGTCACTCCTGCAGTAGTGATTATCTCAGCAGTAGTTGTTTGGGCTGCTGAAGTGATTTCAACAGTAGTTGGCTCTGCAGCAGTGGTCTCAGCACCAGTGGTCACACCAGAAGTTGTAGTTACTTCAGCTACTGTGGTCTGAATAACTGTACTTGTAGCTTCAGCTGTGGTTGTGGCTCTACCAGTTGTGCTTTCAACAGCCGAAGTCACATCAGCAGTTGTTGTGTCTGCAACAGGGGTGGCCACAGACTCTGTAGTCACTCCTGCAGTAGTGATTATCTCAGCAGTAGTTGTTTGGGCTGCTGAAGTGAATTCAACAGTAGTTGGCTCTCCAGCAGTGGTCTCAGCACCAGTGGTCACACCAGAAGTTGTAGTTACTTCAGATACTGTGGTCTGAACAACTGTACTTGTAGCTTCAGCTGTGGTTGTGGCACTACCAGTTGTGCTTTCCACAGCTGATGTCACATCAGCAGTTGTTATGTCTGCAACAGGTGTGGCCACAGACTCTGTAGTCACTCCTGCAGTAGTGATTATCTCAGCAGTAGTTGTTTTGGCTGCTGAAGTGATTTCAACAGTAGTTGGCTCTGCAGCAGTGGTCTCAGCACCAGTGGTCACACCAGAAGTTGTAGTTACTTCAGCTACTGTGGTCTGAATAACTGTACTTGTAGCTTCAGCTGTGGTTGTGGCTCTACCAGTTGTGCTTTCCACAGCCGAAGTCACATCAGCAGTTGTTGTGTCTGCAACAGGGGTGGCCACAGACTCTGTAGTCACTCCTGCAGTAGTGATTATCTCAGCAGTAGTTGTTTGGGCTGCTGAAGTGATTTCAACAGTAGTTGGCTCTGCAGCAGTGGTCTCAGCACCAGTGGTCACACTAGAGTTGTTGTTACTTCAGATACTGTGGTCTGAACAACTGTACTTGTAGCTTCAGCTGTGGTTGTGGCTCTACCAGTTGTGTTTTTCAAAGCTGATGTCAAATCAGCAGTTGTTGTGTCTGCAACAGGGGTGGCCACAGACTCTGTAGTCACTCCTGCAGTAGTGATTATCTCAGCAGTAGTTGTTTGGGCTGCTGAAGTGATTTCAACAGTAGTTGGCTCTGCAGCAGTGGTCTCAGCACCAGTGGTCACACCAGAAGTTGTAGTTACTTCAGATACTGTGGTCTGAATAACTGTACTTGTAGCTTCAGCTGTGGTTGTGGCTCTACCAGTTGTGCTTTCAACAGCCGAAGTCACATCAGCAGTTGTTGTGTCTGCAACAGGGGTGGACACAGACTCTGTAGTCACTCCTGCAGTAGTGATTATCTCAGCAGTAGTTGTTGTTTGGCTGCTGAAGTGAATTCAACAGTAGTTGGCTCTGCAGCAGTGGTCTGAGCATCAGTGGTCACACCAGAAGTTGTAGTTACTTCAGATATTGTGGTCTGAATAACTGTACTTGTAGCTTCAGCTGTGGTTGTGGCTCTACCAGATGTGCTTTCCACAGCTGATGTCACATCAGCAGTTGTTGTGTCTGCAACAGGGGTGGCCACAGACTCTGTAGTCACTCCTGCAGTAGTGATTATCTCAGCAGTAGTTGTTTGGGCTGCTGAAGTGATTTCAACAGTAGTTGGCTCTGCAGCAGTGGTCTCAGCACCAGTGGTCACACCAGAAGTTGTAGTTACTTCAGATACTGTGGTCTGAACAACTGTACTTGTAGCTTCAGCTGTGGTTGTGGCTCTACCAGTTGTGCTTTCCACAGCTGATGTCACATCAGCAGTTGTTGTGTCTGCAACAGGGGTGGCCACAGACTCTGTAGTCACTCCTGCAGTAGTGATTATCTCAGCAGTAGTTGTTTTGGCTGCTGAAGTGATTTCAACAGTAGTTGGCTCTGCAGCAGTGGTCTCAGCACCAGTGGTCACACCAGAAGTTGTAGTTACTTCAGCTACTGTGGTCTGAATAACTGTACTTGTAGCTTCAGCTGTGGTTGTGGCTCTACCAGTTGTGCTTTCAACAGCCGAAGTCACATCAGCAGTTGTTGTGTCTGCAACAGGGGTGGACACAGACTCTGTAGTCACTCCTGCAGTAGTGATTATCTCAGCAGTAGTTGTTTTGGCTGCTGAAGTGATTTCAACAGTAGTTGGCTCTGCAGCAGTGGTCTCAGCACCAGTGGTCACACCAGAAGTTGTAGTTACTTCAGCTACTGTGGTCTGAACAACTGTACTTGTAGCTTCAGCTGTGGTTGTGGCTCTACCAGTTGTGCTTTCCACAGCTGATGTCAAATCAGCAGTTGTTGTGTCTGCAACAGGGGTGGACACAGACTCTGTAGTCACTCCTGCAGTAGTGATTATCTCAGCAGTAGTTGTTTTGGCTGCTGAAGTGATTTCAACAGTAGTTGGCTCTGCAGCAGTGGTCTCAGCACCAGTGGTCACACCAGAAGTTGTAGTTACTTCAGCTACTGTGGTCTGAATAACTGTACTTGTAGCTTCAGCTGTGGTTGTGGCTCTACCAGTTGTGCTTTCCACAGCTGATGTCACATCAGCAGTTGTTGTGTCTGCAACAGGGGTGGCCACAGACTCTGTAGTCACTCCTGCAGTAGTGATTATCTCAGCAGTAGTTGTTTTGGCTGCTGAAGTGATTTCAACAGTAGTTGGCTCTGCAGCAGTGGTCTCAGCACCAGTGGTCACACCAGAAGTTGTTGTTACTTCAGCTACTGTGGTCTGAATAACTGTACTTGTAGCTTCAGCTGTGGTTGTGGCTCTACCAGTTGTGCTTTCCACAGCTGATGTCACATCAGCAGTTGTTGTGTCTGCAACAGGGGTGGCCACAGACTCTGTAGTCACTCCTGCAGTAGTGATTATCTCAGCAGTAGTTGTTTGGGCTGCTGAAGTGATTTCAACAGTAGTTGGCTCTGCAGCAGTGGTCTCAGCACCAGTGGTCACACCAGAAGTTGTAGTTACTTCAGCTACTGTGGTCTGAATAACTGTACTTGTAGCTTCAGCTGTGGTTGTGGCTCTACCAGTTGTGCTTTCCACAGCTGATGTCACATCAGCAGTTGTTGTGTCTGCAACAGGGGTGGACACAGACTCTGTAGTCACTCCTGCAGTAGTGATTATCTCAGCAGTAGTTGTTTGGGCTGCTGAAGTGATTTCAACAGTAGTTGGCTCTGCAGCAGTGGTCTCAGCACCAGTGGTCACACCAGAAGTTGTAGTTACTTCAGCTACTGTGGTCTGAATAACTGTACTTGTAGCTTCAGCTGTGGTTGTGGCTCTACCAGATGTGCTTTCCACAGCTGATGTCACATCAGCAGTTGTTGTGTCTGCAACAGGGGTGGACACAGACTCTGTAGTCACTCCTGCAGTAGTGATTATCTCAGCAGTAGTTGTTTTGGCTGCTGAAGTGATTTCAACAGTAGTTGGCTCTGCAGCAGTGGTCTCAGCACCAGTGGTCACACCAGAAGTTGTTGTAACTTCAGCTACTGTGGTCTGAATAACTGTACTTGTAGCTTCAGCTGTGGTTGTGGCTCTACCAGTTGTGCTTTCCACAGCTGATGTCACATCAGCAGTTGTTGTGTCTGCAACAGGGGTGGCCACAGACTCTGTAGTCACTCCTGCAGTAGTGATTATCTCAGCAGTAGTTGTTTGGGCTGCTGAAGTGATTTCAACAGTAGTTGGCTCTGCAGCAGTGGTCTCAGCACCAGTGGTCACACCAGAAGTTGTAGTTACTTCAGATACTGTGGTCTGAACAACTGTACTTGTAGCTTCAGCTGTGGTTGTGGCTCTACCAGTTGTGCTTTCAACAGCCGAAGTCACATCAGCAGTTGTTGTGTCTGCAACAGGGGTGGCCACAGACTCTGTAGTCACTCCTGCAGTAGTGATTATCTCAGCAGTAGTTGTTTTGGCTGCTGAAGTGATTTCAACAGTAGTTGGCTCTGCAGCAGTGGTCTCAGCACCAGTGGTCACACCAGAAGTTGTAGTTACTTCAGCTACTGTGGTCTGAATAACTGTACTTGTAGCTTCAGCTGTGGTTGTGGCTCTACCAGTTGTGCTTTCCACAGCTGATGTCACATCAGCAGTTGTTGTGTCAGCAACAGGGGTGGACACAGACTCTGTAGTCACTCCTGCAGTAGTGATTATCTCAGCAGTAGTTGTTGATTGGCTGCTGAAGTGATTTCAACAGTAGTTGGCTCTGCAGCAGTGGTCTGAGCATCAGTGGTCACACCAGAAGTTGTAGTTACTTCAGATATTGTGGTCTGAACAACTGTACTTGTAGCTTCAGCTGTGGTTGTGGCTCTACCAGATGTGCTTTCCACAGCTGATGTCACATCAGCAGTTGTTGTGTCTGCAACAGGGGTGGCCACAGACTCTGTAGTCACTCCTGCAGTAGTGATTATCTCAGCAGTAGTTGTTTGGGCTGCTGAAGTGATTTCAACAGTAGTTGGCTCTGCAGCAGTGGTCTCAGCACCAGTGGTCACACCAGAAGTTGTAGTTACTTCAGATACTGTGGTCTGAAAAACTGTACTTGTAGCTTCAGCTGTGGTTGTGGCACTACCAGTTGTGCTTTCCACAGCTGATGTCACATCAGCAGTTGTTGTGTCTGCAACAGGGGTGGCCACAGACTCTGTAGTCACTCCTGCAGTAGTGATTATCTCAGCAGTAGTTGTTTTGGCTGCTGAAGTGATCTCAACAGTAGTTGGCTCTGCAGCAGTGGTCTCAGCACCAGTGGTCACACCAGAAGTTGTAGTTACTTCAGCTACTGTGGTCTGAATAACTGTACTTGTAGCTTCAGCTGTGGTTGTGGCTCTACCAGTTGTGCTTTCCACAGCTGATGTCACATCAGCAGTTGTTGTGTCAGCAACAGGGGTGGACACAGACTCTGTAGTCACTCCTGCAGTAGTGATTATCTCAGCAGTAGTTGTTTGGGCTGCTGAAGTGATTTCAACAGTAGTTGGCTCTGCAGCAGTGGTCTCAGCACCAGTGGTCACACCAGAAGTTGTAGTTACTTCAGCTACTGTGGTCTGAATAACTGTACTTGTAGCTTCAGCTGTGGTTGTGGCTCTACCAGTTGTGCTTTCAACAGCCGAAGTCACATCAGCAGTTGTTGTGTCTGCAACAGGGGTGGCCACAGACTCTGTAGTCACTCCTGCAGTAGTGATTATCTCAGCAGTAGTTGTTTGGGCTGCTGAAGTGATTTCAACAGTAGTTGGCTCTGCAGCAGTGGTCTCAGCACCAGTGGTCACACCAGAAGTTGTAGTTACTTCAGCTACTGTGGTCTGAATAACTGTACTTGTAGCTTCAGCTGTGGTTGTGGCTCTACCAGTTGTGCTTTCCACAGCTGATGTCACATCAGCAGTTGTTGTGTCTGCAACAGGGGTGGCACAGACTCTGTAGTCACTCCTGCAGTAGTGATTATCTCAGCAGTAGTTGTTTGGGCTGCTGAAGTGATTTCAACAGTAGTTGGCTCTGCAGCAGTGGTCTCAGCACCAGTGGTCACACCAGAAGTTGTAGTTACTTCAGATACTGTGGTCTGAATAACTGTACTTGTAGCTTCAGCTGTGGTTGTGGCTCTACCAGTTGTGCTTTCCACAGCTGATGTCACATCAGCAGTTGTTGTGTCAGCAACAGGGTGGACACAGACTCTGTAGTCACTCCTGCAGTAGTGATTATCTCAGCAGCAGTAGTTGTTTGGGCTGCTGAAGTGATTTCAACAGTAGTTGGCTCTGCAGCAGTGGTCTCAGCACCAGTGGTCACACCAGAAGTTGTAGTTACTTCAGATACTGTGGTCTGAACAACTGTACTTGTAGCTTCAGCTGTGGTTGTGGCTCTACCAGTTGTGCTTTCCACAGCTGATGTCACATCAGCAGTTGTTGTGTCTGCAACAGGGGTGGCCACAGACTCTGTAGTCACTCCTGCAGTAGTGATTATCTCAGCAGTAGTTGTTTGGGCTGCTGAAGTGATTTCAACAGTAGTTGGCTCTGCAGCAGTGGTCTCAGCACCAGTGGTCACACCAGAGTTGTAGTTACTTCAGATACTGTGGTCTGAAAACTGTACTTGTAGCTTCAGCTGTGTTTGTGGCTCTACCAGTTGTGCTTTCCACAGCTGATGTCACATCAGCAGTTGTTGTGTCTGCAACAGGGGTGGCCACAGACTCTGTAGTCACTCCTGCAGTAGTGATTATCTCAGCAGTAGTTGTTTGGGCTGCTGAAGTGATTTCAACAGTAGTTGGCTCTGCAGCAGTGGTCTCAGCACCAGTGGTCACACCAGAAGTTGTAGTTACTTCAGCTACTGTGGTCTGAATAACTGTACTTGTAGCTTCAGCTGTGGTTGTGGCTCTACCAGTTGTGCTTTCCACAGCTGATGTCACATCAGCAGTTGTTGTGTCAGCAACAGGGGTGGACACAGACTCTGTAGTCACTCCTGCAGTAGTGATTATCTCAGCAGTAGTTGTTTGGGCTGCTGAAGTGATTTCAACAGTAGTTGGCTCTGCAGCAGTGGTCTCAGCACCAGTGGTCACACCAGAAGTTGTAGTTACTTCAGCTACTGTGGTCTGAATAACTGTACTTGTAGCTTCAGCTGTGGTTGTGGCTCTACCAGTTGTGCTTTCCACAGCCGATGTCACATCAGCAGTTGTTGTGTCTGCAACAGGGGTGGCCACAGACTCTGTAGTCACTCCTGCAGTAGTGATTATCTCAGCAGTAGTTGTTTTGGCTGCTGAAGTGATTTCAACAGTAGTTGGCTCTGCAGCAGTGGTCTCAGCACCAGTGGTCACACCAGAAGTTGTAGTTACTTCAGCTACTGTGGTCTGAATAACTGTACTTGTAGCTTCAGCTGTGGTTGTGGCTCTACCAGTTGTGCTTTCCACAGCTGATGTCACATCAGCAGTTGTTGTGTCAGCAACAGGGGTGGCCACAGACTCTGTAGTCACTCCTGCAGTAGTGATTATCTCAGCAGTAGTTGTTTGGGCTGCTGAAGTGATTTCAACAGTAGTTGGCTCTGCAGCAGTGGTCTCAGCACCAGTGGTCACACCAGAAGTTGTAGTTACTTCAGATACTGTGGTCTGAATAACTGTACTTGTAGCTTCAGCTGTGGTTGTGGCTCTACCAGTTGTGCTTTCCACAGCTGATGTCACATCAGCAGTTGTTGTGTCTGCAACAGGGGTGGCCACAGACTCTGTAGTCACTCCTGCAGTAGTGATTATCTCAGCAGTAGTTGTTTTGGCTGCTGAAGTGATTTCAACAGTAGTTGGCTCTGCAGCAGTGGTCTCAGCACCAGTGGTCACACCAGAAGTTGTAGTTACTTCAGCTACTGTGGTCTGAATAACTGTACTTGTAGCTTCAGCTGTGGTTGTGGCTCTACCAGTTGTGCTTTCCACAGCTGATGTCACATCAGCAGTTGTTGTGTCAGCAACAGGGGTGGACACAGACTCTGTAGTCACTCCTGCAGTAGTGATTATCTCAGCAGTAGTTGTTTGGGCTGCTGAAGTGATTTCAACAGTAGTTGGCTCTGCAGCAGTGGTCTCAGCACCAGTGGTCACACCAGAAGTTGTAGTTACTTCAGATACTGTGGTCTGAATAACTGTACTTGTAGCTTCAGCTGTGGTTGTGGCTCTACCAGTTGTGCTTTCCAACAGCTGAGTCACATCAGCAGTTGTTGTCTGCAACAGGGGTGGACACAGACTCTGTAGTCACTCCTGCAGTAGTGATTATCTCAGCAGTAGTTGTTTGGGCTGCTGAAGTGATTTCAACAGTAGTTGGCTCTGCAGCAGTGGTCTCAGCACCAGTGGTCACACCAGAAGTTGTAGTTACTTCAGATACTGTGGTCTGAATAACTGTACTTGTAGCTTCAGCTGTGGTTGTGGCTCTACCAGTTGTGCTTTCCACAGCTGATGTCACATCAGCAGTTGTTGTGTCTGCAACAGGGGTGGCCACAGACTCTGTAGTCACTCCTGCAGTAGTGATTATCTCAGCAGTAGTTGTTTTGGCTGCTGAAGTGATTTCAACAGTAGTTGGCTCTGCAGCAGTGGTCTCAGCACCAGTGGTCACACCAGAAGTTGTAGTTACTTCAGCTACTGTGGTCTGAATAACTGTACTTGTAGCTTCAGCTGGGTTGTGGCTCTACCAGTTGTGCTTTCCACAGCTGATGTCACATCAGCAGTTGTTGTGTCTGCAACAGGGTGGCCACAGACTCTGTAGTCACTCCTGCAGTAGTGATTATCTCAGCAGTAGTTGTTTGGGCTGCTGAAGTGATTTCAACAGTAGTTGGCTCTGCAGCAGTGGTCTCAGCACCAGTGGTCACACCAGAGTTGTAGTTACTTCAGATACTGTGGTCTGAAAACTGTACTTGTAGCTTCAGCTGTGGTTGTGGCTCTACCAGTTGTGCTTTCCACAGCTGATTCACATCAGCAGTTGTTGTCCTGCAACAGGGGTGGCCACAGACTCTGTAGTCACTCCTGCAGTAGTGATTATCTCAGCAGTAGTTGTTTTGGCTGCTGAAGTGATTTCAACAGTAGTTGGCTCTGCAGCAGTGGTCTCAGCACCAGTGGTCACACCAGAAGTTGTAGTTACTTCAGCTACTGTGGTCTGAATAACTGTACTTGTAGCTTCAGCTGTGGTTGTGGCTCTACGTTTGTGCTTTCCACAGCTGATGTCACATCAGCAGTTGTTGTGTCTGCAACAGGGGTGGCCACAGACTCTGTAGTCACTCCTGCAGTAGTGATTATCTCAGCAGTAGTTGTTTTGGCTGCTGAAGTGATTTCAACAGTAGTTGGCTCTGCAGCAGTGGTCTCGCACCAGTGGTCACACCAGAAGTTGTAGTTACTTCAGCTACTGTGGTCTGAATAACTGTACTTGTAGCTTCAGCTGTGGTTGTGGCTCTACCAGTTGTGCTTTCCACAGCTGATGTCAAATCAGCAGTTGTTGTGTCTGCAACAGGGGTGGCACAGACTCTGTAGTCACTCCTGCAGTAGTGATTATCTCAGCAGTAGTTGTTTTGGCTGCTGAAGTGATTTCAACAGTAGTTGGCTCTGCAGCAGTGGTCTCAGCACCAGTGGTCACACCAAAGTTGTAGTTACTTCAGCTACTGTGGTCTGAATAACTGTACTTGTAGCTTCAGCTGTGGTTGTGGCTCTACCAGTTGTGCTTTCCACAGCTGATGTCACATCAGCAGTTGTTGTGTCTGCAACAGGGGTGGCCACAGACTCTGTAGTCACTCCTGCAGTAGTGATTATCTCAGCAGTAGTTGTTTGGGCTGCTGAAGTGATTTCAACAGTAGTTGGCTCTGCAGCAGTGGTCTCAGCACCAGTGGTCACACCAGAAGTTGTAGTTACTTCAGCTACTGTGGTCTGAATAACTGTACTTGTAGCTTCAGCTGTGGTTGTGGCTCTACCAGTTGTGCTTTCCACAGCTGATGTCACATCAGCAGTTGTTGTGTCTGCAACAGGGGTGGCACAGACTCTGTAGTCACTCCTGCAGTAGTGATTATCTCAGCAGTAGTTGTTTGGGCTGCTGAAGTGATTTCAACAGTAGTTGGCTCTGCAGCAGTGGTCTCAGCACCAGTGGTCACACACAGAAGTTGTAGTTACTTCAGCTACTGTGGTCTGAATAACTGTACTTGTAGCTTCAGCTGTGGTTGTGGCTCTACCAGTTGTGCTTTCCACAGCTGATGTCACATCAGCAGTTGTTGTGTCTGCAACAGGGGTGGACACAGACTCTGTAGTCACTCCTGCAGTAGTGATTATCTCAGCAGTAGTTGTTTGGGCTGCTGAAGTGATTTCAACAGTAGTTGGCTCTGCAGCAGTGGTCTCAGCACCAGTGGTCACACCAGAAGTTGTAGTTACTTCAGCTACTGTGTGTCTGAATAACTGTACTTGTAGCTTCAGCTGTGGTTGTGGCTCTACCAGTTGTGCTTTCCACAGCTGATGTCACATCAGCAGTTGTTGTGTCTGCAACAGGGGTGGACACAGACTCTGTAGTCACTCCTGCAGTAGTGATTATCTCAGCAGTAGTTGTTTTGGCTGCTGAAGTGATTTCAACAGTAGTTGGCTCTGCAGCAGTGGTCTCAGCACCAGTGGTCACACCAGAAGTTGTTGTTACTTCAGCTACTGTGGTCTGAATAACTGTACTTGTAGCTTCAGCTGTGGTTGTGGCTCTACCAGTTGTGCTTTCCACAGCTGATGTCACATCAGCAGTTGTTGTGTCAGCAACAGGGTGGCCACAGACTCTGTAGTCACTCCTGCAGTAGTGATTATCTCAGCAGTAGTTGTTTGGGCTGCTGAAGTGATTTCAACAGTAGTTGGCTCTGCAGCAGTGGTCTCAGCACCAGTGGTCACACCAGAAGTTGTAGTTACTTCAGATACTGTGGTCTGAACAACTGTACTTGTAGCTTCAGCTGTGGTTGTGGCTCTACCAGTTGTGCTTTCAACAGCTGATGTCACATCAGCAGTTGTTGTGTCTGCAACAGGGGTGGACACAGACTCTGTAGTCACTCCTGCAGTAGTGATTATCTCAGCAGTAGTTGTTGTTTGGGCTGCTGAAGTGATTTCAACAGTAGTTGGCTCTGCAGCAGTGGTCTCAGCACCAGTGGTCACACCAGAAGTTGTAGTTCTTCAGCTACTGTGGTCTGAATAACTGTACTTGTAGCTTCAGCTGTGGTTGTGGCTCTACCAGTTGTGCTTTCAACAGCTGATGTCACATCAGCAGTTGTTGTGTCTGCAACAGGGGTGGCCCAGACTCTGTAGTCACTCCTGCAGTAGTGATTATCTCAGCAGTAGTTGTTTTGGCTGCTGAAGTGATTTCAACAGTAGTTGGCTCTGCAGCAGTGGTCTCAGCACCAGTGGTCACACCAGAAGTTGTAGTTACT
>NW_024037076.1:13366176-13560109 GCF_015706575.1 Patiria miniata | reverse complement strand
CAGCAGTGGTCTCAGCACCAGTGGTCACACCAGAAGTTGTAGTTACTTCAGATACTGTGGTCTGAATAACTGTACTTGTAGCTTCAGCTGTGGTTGTGCTCTACCAGTTGTGCTTTCACAGCTGATGTCACATCAGCAGTTGTTGTGTCTGCAACAGGGGTGGACACAGACTCTGTAGTCACTCCGCAGTAGTGATTATCTCAGCAGTAGTTGTTTGGGCTGCCTGAAGTGATTTCAACAGTAGTTGGCTCTGCAGCAGTGGTCTGAGCATCAGTGGTCACACCAGAAGTTGTAGTTACTTCAGATACTGTGGTCTGAATAACTGTACTTGTACTTCAGCTGTGGTTGTGGCTCTACCAGATGTGCTTTCCACAGCTGATGTCAAATCAGCAGTTGTTGTCTGCAACAGGGGTGGCCACAGACTCTGTAGTCACTCCTGCAGTAGTGATTATCTCAGCAGTAGTTGTTGTTTGGGCTGCTGAAGTGAATTCAACAGTAGTTGGCTCTCCAGCAGTGGTCTGAGCATCAGTGGTCACACCAGAAGTTGTAGTTACTTCAGATATGTGGTCTGAAACAACTGTACTGTACTTCAGCTGTGGTTGTGGCTCTACCAGATGTGCTTTCCACAGCTGATGTCAAATCAGCAGTTGTTGTGTCTGCAACAGGGGTGGCCACAGACTCTGTAGACACTCCTGCAGTAGTGATTATCTCAGCAGTAGTTGTTTGGGCTGCTGAAGTGATTTCAACAGTAGTTGGTCTGCAGCAGTGGTCTCAGCACCAGTGGTCACACCAGAAGTTGTAGTTACTTCAGATACTGTGGTCTGAACAACTGTACTTGTAGCTTCAGCTGTGGTTGTGGCTCTACCAGTTGTGCTTTCAACAGCCGAAGTCACATCAGCAGTTGTTGTGTCTCAACAGGGGTGGACACAGACTCTGTAGTCACTCCTGCAGTAGTGATTATCTCAGCAGTAGTTTTTGTTTGCTGCTGAAGTGAATTCAACAGTAGTTGGCTCTGCAGCAGTGGTCTGAGCACCAGTGGTCACACCAGAAGTTGTAGTTACTTCAGACTTGTGGCCTGAAAACTGTACTTGTACCTTCAGCTGTGGTTGTGGCTCTACCAGATGTGCTTTCCACAGCTGATGTCAAATCAGCAGTTGTTGTGTCTGCAACAGGGGTGGCCACAGACTCTGTAGTCACTCCTGCAGTAGTGATTATCTCAGCAGTAGTTGTTTGGGCTGCTGAAGTGATTTCAACAGTAGTTGGCTCTGCAGCAGTGGTCTCAGCACCAGTGGTCACACCAGAAGTTGTAGTTACTTCAGATACTGTGGTCTGAATAACTGTACTTGTAGCTTCAGCTGTGGTTGTGGCTCTACCAGTTGTGCTTTCCACAGCTGAGTCAAATCAGCAGTTGTTGTGTCTGCAACAGGGGTGGCCACAGACTCTGTAGTCACTCCTGCAGTAGTGATTATCTCAGCAGTAGTTGTTTGGCTGCTGAAGTGATTTCAACAGTAGTTGGCTCTGCAGCAGTGGTCTCAGCACCAGTGGTCACACCAGAAGTTGTAGTTACTTCAGCTACTGTGGTCTGAATAACTGTACTTGTAGCTTCAGCTGTGGTTGTGGCTCTACCAGTTGTGCTTTCAACAGCCGAAGTCACATCAGCAGTTGTTGTGTCTGCAACAGGGGTGGACACAGACTCTGTAGTCACTCCTGCAGTAGTGATTATCTCAGCAGTAGTTGTTTGGGCTGCTGAAGTGATTTCAACAGTAGTTGGCTCTGCAGCAGTGGTCTCAGCACCAGTGGTCACACCAGAAGTTGTAGTTACTTCAGCTACTGTGGTCTGAATAACTGTACTTGTAGCTTCAGCTGTGGTTGTGGCTCTACCAGATGTGCTTTCCACAGCTGATGTCACATCAGCAGTTGTTGTGTCTGCAACAGGGGTGGCCACAGACTCTGTAGTCACTCCTGCAGTAGTGATTATCTCAGCAGTAGTTGTTGTTGCTGCTGAAGTGATTTCAACAGTAGTTGGCTCTCAGCAGTGGTCTGAGCATCAGTGGTCACACCAGAAGTTGTAGTTACTTCAGATATTGTGGTCTGAAAAACTGTACTTGTAGCTTCAGCTGTGGTTGTGGCTCTACCAGATGTGCTTTCCACAGCTGATGTCACATCAGCAGTGTTGTGTCTGCAACAGGTGTGGCCACAGACTCTGTAGTCACTCCTGCAGTAGTGATTATCTCAGCAGTAGTTGTTTGGCTGCTGAAGTGATTTCAACAGTAGTTGGCTCTGCAGCAGTGGTCTCAGCACCAGTGGTCACACCAGAAGTTGTAGTTACTTCAGATATGTGGTCTGAATAACTGTACTTGTAGCTTCAGCTGTGGTTGTGGCTCTACCAGTTGTGCTTTCCACAGCTGATGTCAATCAGCAGTTGTTGTGTCTGCAACAGGGGTGGCCACAGACTCTGTAGTCACTCCTGCAGTAGTGATTATCTCAGCAGTAGTTGTTTTTGCTGCTGAAGTGATTTCAACAGTAGTTGGCTCTGCAGCAGTGGTCTCAGCACCAGTGGTCACACCAGAAGTTGTAGTTACTTCAGATACTGTGGTCTGAACAACTGTACTTGTAGCTTCAGCTGAGGTTGTGGCACTACCAGTTGTGCTTTCCACAGCTGATGTCACATCAGCAGTTGTTGTGTCTGCAACAGGGGTGGCACAGACTCTGTAGTCACTCCTGCAGTAGTGATTATCTCAGCAGTAGTTGTTTGGCTGCTGAAGTGATTTCAACAGTAGTTGGCTCTGCAGCAGTGGTCTCAGCACCAGTTGTCACACCAGAAGTTGTAGTTACTTCAGCTACTGTGGTCTGAATAACTGTACTTGTAGCTTCAGCTGTGGTTGTGGCTCTACCAGTTGTGCTTTCAAACAGCCGAAGTCACATCAGCAGTTGTTGTGTCTGCAACAGGGGTGGACACAGACTCTGTAGTCACTCCTGCAGTAGTGATTATCTCAGCAGTAGTTGTTGTTTGGGCTGCTGAAGTGATTCAACAGTAGTTGGCTCTCCAGCAGTGGTCTGAGCATCAGTGGTCACACCAGAAGTTGTAGTTACTTCAGATATTGTGGTGGACAACTGTACTTGTACCTTCAGCTGTGGTTGTGGCTCTACCAGATGTGCTTTCCACAGCTGATGTCAAATCAGCAGTTGTTGTGTCTGCAACAGGGCTGGCCACAGACTCTGTAGTCACTCCTGCAGTAGTGATTATCTCAGCAGTAGTTGTTTTGGCTGCTGAAGTGATCTCAACAGTAGTTGGCTCTGCAGCAGTGGTCTCAGCACCAGTGGTCACACCAGAAGTTGTAGTTACTTCAGCTACTGTGGTCTGAATAACTGTACTTGTAGCTTCAGCTGTGGTTGTGGCTCTACCAGTTGTGCTTTCAACAGCCGAAGTCACATCAGCAGTTGTTGTGTCTGCAACAGGGGTGGACACAGACTCTGTAGTCACTCCTGCAGTAGTGATTATCTCAGCAGTAGTTGTTGTTTGGGCTGCTGAAGTGATTCAACAGTAGTTGGCTCCAGCAGTGGTCTGAGCACCAGTGGTCACACCAGAAGTTGTAGTTACTTCAGATATTGTGGTCTGAACAACTGTACTGTACTTCAGCTGTGGTTGTGGCTCTACCAGTTGTGCTTTCCACAGCCGAAGTTACATCAGCAGTTGTTGTGTCTGCAACAGGGGTGGCCACAGACTCTGTAGTCACTCCTGCAGTAGTGATTATCTCAGCAGTAGTTGTTTGGGCTGCTGAAGTGATTTCAACAGTAGTTGGCTCTGCAGCAGTGGTCTCAGCACCAGTGGTCACACCAGAAGTTGTAGTTACTTCAGATACTGTGGTCTGAACAACTGTACTTGTAGCTTCAGCTGTGGTTGTGGCTCTACCAGTTGTGCTTTCCACAGCTGATGTCACATCAGCAGGTTGTGTCAGCAACAGGGGTGGACACAGACTCTGTAGTCACTCCTGCAGTAGTGATTATCTCAGCAGTAGTTGTTTGGGCTGCTGAAGTGATTTCAACAGTAGTTGGCTCTGCAGCAGTGGTCTGAGCATCAGTGGTCACACCAGAAGTTGTAGTTACTTCAGATATTGTGGTCTGAATAACTGTACTTGTAGCTTCAGCTGTGGTTGTGGCTCTACCAGATGTGCTTTCCACAGCTGATGTCAAATCAGCAGTTGTTGTGTCTGCAACAGGGGTGGCCACAGACTCTGTAGTCACTCCTGCAGTAGTGATTATCTCAGCAGTAGTTGCTTTGGCTGCTGAAGTGATCTCAACAGTAGTTGGCTCTGCAGCAGTGGTCTCAGCACCAGTGGTCACACCAGAAGTTGTAGTTACTTCAGATACTGTGGTCTGAATAACTGTACTTGTAGCTTCAGCTGTGGTTGTGGCTCTACCAGTTGTGCTTTCCACAGCTGAGTCACATCAGCAGTTGTTGTGTCAGCAACAGGGGTGGACACAGACTCTGTAGTCACTCCTGCAGTAGTGATTATCTCAGCAGTAGTTGTTTGGGCTGCTGAAGTGATTTCAACAGTAGTTGGCTCTGCAGCAGTGGACTGAGCCAGTGGTCACACCAGAAGTTGTAGTTACTTCAGATATTTGGTCTGAATAACTGTACTTGTACCTTCAGCTGTGGTTGTGGGCACCAGATGTGCTTTCCACAGCTGATGTCAAATCAGCAGTTGTTGTGTCTGCAACAGGGGTGGCCACAGACTCTGTAGTCACTCCTGCAGTAGTGATATCTCAGCAGTAGTTGTGTTTGGGCTGCTGAAGTGATTCAACAGTAGTTGGCTCTCCAGCAGTGGTCTGAGCATCAGTGGTCACACCAGAAGTGTGTAGTTACTTCAGATATTGTGGTCTGAAACTGTACTTGTAGCTTCAGCTGGTGGTTGTGGCTCTACCAGATGTGCTTTCCACAGCTGATGTCAAATCAGCAGTTGTTGTGTCTGCAACAGGGGTGGCCACAGACTCTGTAGTCACTCCTGCAGTAGTGATTATCTCAGCAGTAGTTGTTTTGCTGCTGAAGTGATTTCAACAGTAGTTGGCTCTGCAGCAGTGGTCTCAGCACCAGTGGTCACACCAGAAGTTGTAGTTACTTCAGATACTGTGGTCTGAACAACTGTACTTGTAGCTTCAGCTGTGGTTGTGGCTACCAGTTGTGCTTTCAACAGCCGAAGTCACATCAGCAGTTGTTGTGTCTGCAACAGGGGTGGACACGGACTCTGTAGTCACTCCTGCAGTAGTGATTATCTCAGCAGTAGTTTTTGTTTGGGTGCTGAAGTGATTCAACAGTAGTTGGCTCTGCAGCAGTGGTCTGAGCATCAGTGGTCACACCAGAAGTTGTAGTTACTTCAGATATTGTGGTCTGAACAACTGTACTTGTACCTTCAGCTGTGGTTGTGGCTCTACCAGATGTGCTTTCCACACCTGATGTCAAATCAGCAGTTGTTGTGTCTGCAACAGGGGTGGACACAGACTCTGTAGTCACTCCTGCAGTAGTGATTATCTCAGCAGTAGTGTTGTTGGGTGCTGAAGTGATTTCCACAGTAGTTGGCTCTGCAGCAGTGGTCTCAGCATCAGTGGTCACACCAGAAGTTGTAGTTACTTCAGATATTGTGGTCTGAACAACTGTACTTGTACCTTCAGCTGTGGTTGTGGCTCTACCAGTTGTGCTTTCCACAGCTGATGTCAAATCAGCAGTTGTTGTGTCTGCAACAGGGGTGGCCACAGACTCTGTAGTCACTCCTGCAGTAGTGATTATCTCAGCAGTAGTGTGTTGGGCTGCTGAAGTGATTCAACAGTAGTTGGCTCTCAGCAGTGGTCTGAGCATCAGTGGTCACACCAGAAGTTGTAGTTACTTCAGATATTGTGGTCTGAACAACTGTACTTGTAGCTTCAGCTGTGGTTGTGGCTCTACCAGATGTGCTTTCCACAGCTGATGTCAATCAGCAGTTGTTGTGTCTGCAACAGGGGTGGCCACAGACTCTGTAGTCACTCCTGCAGTAGTGATTATCTCAGCAGTAGTTGTTTTGCTGCTGAAGTGATTTCAACAGTAGTTGGCTCTGCAGCAGTGGTCTCAGCACCAGTGGTCACACCAGAAGTTGTAGTTACTTCAGATACTGTGGTCTGAACAACTGTACTTGTAGCTTCAGCTGGGTTGTGGCTCTACCAGTTGTGCTTTCAACAGCCGAAGTCACATCAGCAGTTGTTGTGTCTGCAACAGGGGTGGACACAGACTCTGTAGTCACTCCTGCAGTAGTGATTATCTCAGCAGTAGTTTTTGTTGGGCTGCTGAAGTGAATTCAACAGTAGTTGGCTCTCCAGCAGTGGTCTGAGCACAGTGGTCACACCAGAAGTTGTAGTTACTTCAGATATTGTGGTCTGAACAACTGTACTTGTACCTCAGCTGCTGTGGTGGCTCTACCAGATGTGCTTTCCACAGCTGATGTCAAATCAGCAGTTGTTGTGTCTGCAACAGGGGTGGACACAGACTCTGTAGTCACTCCTGCAGTAGTGATTATCTCAGCAGTAGTTGTTTGGGTGCTGAAGTGATTTCAACAGTAGTTGGCTCTCCAGCAGTGGTCAGCATCAGTGGTCACACCAGAAGTTGTAGTTACTTCAGATATTGTGGTCTGAACAACTGTACTTGTACCTTCAGCTGTGGTTGTGGCTCTACCAGTTGTGCTTTCCACAGCTGATGTCAAATCAGCAGTTGTTGTGTCTGCAACAGGGGTGGCCACAGACTCTGTAGTCACTGCTGCAGTAGTGATTATCTCAGCAGTAGTTGTTTTGGCTGCTGAAGTGATTTCAACAGTAGTTGGCTCTGCAGCAGTGGTCTCAGCACCAGTGGTCACACCAGAAGTTGTAGTTACTTCAGATACTGTGGTCTGAATAACTGTACTTGTAGCTTCAGCTGTGGTTGTGGCTCTACCAGTTGTGCTTTCACAGCTGAAGAACATCAGCAGTTGTTGTGTCTGCAACAGGGGTGGACACAGACTCTGTAGTCACTCCTGCAGTAGTGATTATCTCAGCAGTAGTTGTTTGGGCTGCTGAAGTGATTTCAACAGTAGTTGGCTCTGCAGCAGTGGTCTCAGCATCAGTGGTCACACCAGAAGTTGTAGTTACTTCAGCTACTGTGGTCTGAATAACTGTACTTGTAGCTTCAGCTGTGGTTGTGGCTCTACCAGTTGTGCTTTCAACAGCCGAAGTCACATCAGCAGTTGTTGTGTCTGCAACAGGGGTGGACACAGACTCTGTAGTCACTCCTGCAGTAGTGATTATCTCAGCAGTAGTTGTTTTGGGGCTGAAGTGATTTCAACAGTAGTTGGCTCTGCAGCAGTGGTCTCAGCATCAGTGGTCACACCAGAAGTTGTAGTTACTTCAGATACTGTGGTCTGACAACTGTACTTGTAGCTTCAGCTGTGGTTGTGGCTCTACCAGTTGTGCTTTCCACAGCTGATGTCACATCAGCAGTTGTTGTGTCTGCAACAGGGGTGGCCACAGACTCTGTAGTCACTCCTGCAGTAGTGATTATCTCAGCAGTAGTTGTTTGGGCTGCTGAAGTGATTTCAACAGTAGTTGGCTCTGCAGCAGTGGTCAGCACCAGTGGTCACACCAGAAGTTGTAGTTACTTCAGATATTGTGGTCTGAACAACTGTACTTGTAGCTTCAGCTGTGGTTGTGGCTCTACCAGTTGTGCTTTCCACAGCCGAAGTCACATCAGCAGTTGTTGTGTCTGCAACAGGGGTGGCCACAGACTCTGTAGTCACTCCTGCAGTAGTGATTATCTCAGCAGTAGTTGTTTGGGCTGCTGAAGTGATTTCAACAGTAGTTGGCTCTGCAGCAGTGGTCTCAGCACCAGTGGTCACACCAGAAGTTGTAGTTACTTCAGATACTGTGGTCTGAATAACTGTACTTGTAGCTTCAGCTGTGGTTGTGGCTCTACCAGTTGTGCTTTCAACAGCCGAAGTCACATCAGCAGTTGTTGTGTCTGCAACAGGGGTGGACACAGACTCTGTAGTCACTCCTGCAGTAGTGATTATCTCAGCAGTAGTTGTTTGGGCTGCTGAAGTGATTTCAACAGTAGTGGCTCTGCAGCAGTGGTCTCAGCACCAGTGTGTCACACCAGAAGTTGTAGTTACTTCAGCTACTGTGGTCTGAATAACTGTACTTGTAGCTTCAGCTGTGGTTGTGGCTCTACCAGTTGTGCTTTCCACAGCGAAGTCACATCAGCAGTGTTGTTGTGTCGCAACAGGGGTGGACACAGACTCTGTAGTCACTCCTGCAGTAGTGATTATCTCAGCAGTAGTTGTTTGGGCTGCTGAAGTGATTTCAACAGTAGTTGGCTCTGCAGCAGTGGTCTCAGCACCAGTGGTCACACCAGAAGTTGTAGTTACTTCAGATACTGTGGTCTGAATAACTGTACTTGTAGCTTCAGCTGTGGTTGTGGCTCTACCAGTGTGCTTTCCACAGCGAAGTCACATCAGCAGTTGTTGTGTCTGCAACAGGGGTGGCCACAGACTCTGTAGTCACTCCTGCAGTAGTGATTATCTCAGCAGTAGTTGTTTGGGCTGCTGAAGTGATTTCAACAGTAGTTGGCTCTGCAGCAGTGGTCTCAGCACCAGTGGTCACACCAGAAGTTGTAGTTACTTCAGCTACTGTGGTCTGAATAACTGTACTTGTAGCTTCAGCTGTGGTTGTGGCTCTACCAGTTGTGCTTTCAACAGCTGATGTCACATCAGCAGTTGTTGTGTCAGCAACAGGGGTGGCCACAGACTCTGTAGTCACTCCTGCAGTAGTGATTATCTCAGCAGTAGTTGTTTGGGCTGCTGAAGTGATTTCAACAGTAGTTGGCTCTGCAGCAGTGGTCTCAGCACCAGTGGTCACACCAGAAGTTGTAGTTACTTCAGATACTGTGGTCTGAATAACTGTACTTGTAGCTTCAGCTGTGGTTGTGGCTCTACCAGTTGTGCTTTCCACAGCTGATGTCACATCAGCAGTTGTTGTGTCTGAAACAGGTGTGGCCACAGACTCTGTAGTCACTCCTGCAGTAGTGATTATCTCAGCAGTAGTTGTTTGGGCTGCTGAAGTGATTTCAACAGTAGTTGGCTCTGCAGCAGTGGTCTCAGCACCAGTGGTCACACCAGAAGTTGTAGTTACTTCAGCTACTGTGGTCTGAATAACTGTACTTGTAGCTTCAGCTGTGGTTGTGGCTCTACCAGATGTGCTTTCCACAGCTGATGTCACATCAGCAGTTGTTGTGTCTGCAACAGGGGTGGACACAGACTCTTAGTCACTCCTGCAGTAGTGATTATCTCAGCAGTAGTTGTTTGGGCTGCTGAAGTGATTTCAACAGTAGTTGGCTCTGCAGCAGTGGTCTCAGCACCAGTGGTCACACCAGAAGTTGTAGTTACTTCAGATACTGTGGTCTGAACAACTGTACTTGTAGCTTCAGCTGTGGTTGTGGCACTACCAGATGTGCTTTCCACAGCTGATGTCAAATCAGCAGTTGTTGTGTCTGCAACAGGGGTGGCACAGACTCTGTAGTCACTCCTGCAGTAGTGATTATCTCAGCAGTAGTTGTTTTGGCTGCTGAAGTGATTTCAACAGTAGTTGGCTCTGCAGCAGTGGTCTCAGCACCAGTGGTCACACCAGAAGTTGTAGTTACTTCAGATACTGTGGTCTGAATAACTGTACTTGTAGCTTCAGCTGTGGTTGTGGCTCTACCAGATGTGCTTTCCACAGCTGATGTCACATCAGCAGTTGTTGTGTCTGCAACAGGGGTGGACACAGACTCTGTAGTCACTCCTGCAGTAGTGATTATCTCAGCAGTAGTGTTGTTTGGGCTGCTGAAGTGATTTCAACAGTAGTTGGCTCTGCAGCAGTGGTCTGAGCACCAGTGGTCACACCAGAAGTTGTAGTTACTTCAGATACTGTGGTCTGAACAACTGTACTTGTAGCTTCAGCTGTGGTTGTGGCTCTACCAGTTGTGCTTTCCACAGCTGATGTCAAATCAGCAGTTGTTGTGTCTGCAACAGGGGTGGCCACAGACTCTGTAGTCACTCCTGCAGTAGTGATTATCTCAGCAGTAGTTGTTTGGCTGCTGAAGTGATTTCAACAGTAGTTGGCTCTGCAGCAGTGGTCTCAGCACCAGTGGTCACACCAGAAGTTGTAGTTACTTCAGATACTGTGGTCTGAATAACTGTACTTGTAGCTTCAGCTGTGGTTGTGGCTCTACCAGTTGTGCTTTCAACAGCCGAAGTCACATCAGCAGTTGTTGTGTCTGCAACAGGGGTGGCCACAGACTCTGTAGTCACTCCTGCAGTAGTGATTATCTCAGCAGTAGTTGTTTGGGCTGCTGAAGTGATTTCAACAGTAGTTGGCTCTGCAGCAGTGGTCTCAGCACCAGTGGTCACACCAGAAGTTGTAGTTACTTCAGATACTGTGGTCTGAATAACTGTACTTGTAGCTTCAGCTGTGGTTGTGGCTCTACCAGTTGTGCTTTCAACAGCTGAAGTAACATCAGCAGTTGTTGTGTCTGCAACAGGGGTGGCCACAGACTCTGTAGTCACTCCTGCAGTAGTGATTATCTCAGCAGTAGTTGTTTGGCTGCTGAAGTGATTTCAACAGTAGTTGGCTCTGCAGCAGTGGTCTCAGCATCAGTGGTCACACCAGAAGTTGTAGTTACTTCAGATACTGTGGTCTGAATAACTGTACTTGTAGCTTCAGCTGTGGTTGTGGCTCTACCAGATGTGCTTTCCACAGCGATGTCACATCAGCAGTTGTTGTGTCTGCAACAGGGGTGGCCACAGACTCTGTAGTCACTCCTGCAGTAGTGATTATCTCAGCAGTAGTTGTTTGGGCTGCTGAAGTGATTTCAACAGTAGTTGGCTCTGCAGCAGTGGTCTCAGCACCAGTGGTCACACCAGAAGTTGTAGTTACTTCAGATACTGTGGTCTGAATAACTGTACTTGTAGCTTCAGCTGTGGTTGTGGCTCTACCAGTTTGCTTTCAACAGCCGAAGTCACATCAGCAGTTGTTGTGTCTGCAACAGGGGTGGACACAGACTCTGTAGTCACTCCTGCAGTAGTGATTATCTCAGCAGTAGTTGTTTTGGCTGCTGAAGTGATTTCAACAGTAGTTGGCTCTGCAGCAGTGGTCTCAGCACCAGTGGTCACACCAGAAGTTGTAGTTACTTCAGCTACTGTGGTCTGAATAACTGTACTTGTAGCTTCAGCTGTGGTTGTGGCTCTACCAGTTGTGCTTTCAACAGCCGAAGTCACATCAGCAGTTGTTGTGTCTGCAACAGGGGTGGCACAGACTCTGTAGTCACTCCTGCAGTAGTGATTATCTCAGCAGTAGTTGTTTGGGCTGCTGAAGTGATTTCAACAGTAGTTGGCTCTGCAGCAGTGGTCTCAGCACCAGTGGTCACACCAGAAGTTGTAGTTACTTCAGATATTGTGGTCTGAACAACTGTACTTGTACCTTCAGCTGTGGTTGTGGCTCTACCAGTTGTGCTTTCACAGCTGATGTCAAATCAGCAGTTGTTGTGTCTGCAACAGGGGTGGCCACAGACTCTGTAGTCACTCCTGCAGTAGTGATTATCTCAGCAGTAGTTGCTTTGGCTGCTGAAGTGATCTCAACAGTAGTTGGCTCTGCAGCAGTGGTCTCAGCACCAGTGGTCACACCAGAAGTTGTAGTTACTTCAGCTACTGTGGTCTGAATAACTGTACTTGTAGCTTCAGCTGTGGTTGTGGCTCTACCAGTTGTGCTTTCCACAGCTGATGTCACATCAGCAGTTGTTGTGTCTGCAACAGGGGTGGCCACAGACTCTGTAGTCACTCCTGCAGTAGTGATTATCTCAGCAGTAGTTGTTTGGGCTGCTGAAGTGATTTCAACAGTAGTTGGCTCTGCAGCAGTGGTCTCAGCACCAGTGGTCACACCAGAAGTTGTAGTTACTTCAGATACTGTGGTCTGAATAACTGTACTTGTAGCTTCAGCTGTGGTTGTGGCTCTACCAGTTGTGCTTTCACAGCCGAAGTCACATCAGCAGTTGTTGTGTCTGCAACAGGGGTGGCCACAGACTCTGTAGTCACTCCTGCAGTAGTGATTATCTCAGCAGTAGTTGTTTGGCTGCTGAAGTGATTTCAACAGTAGTTGGCTCTGCAGCAGTGGTCTCAGCACCAGTGGTCACACCAGAAGTTGTAGTTACTTCAGATACTGTGGTCTGAATAACTGTACTTGTAGCTTCAGCTGTGGTTGTGGCTCTACCAGTTGTGCTTTCCACAGCCGATGTCACATCAGCAGTTGTTGTGTCTGCAACAGGGGTGGCCACAGACTCTGTAGTCACTCCTGCAGTAGTGATTATCTCAGCAGTAGTTGTTTGGGCTGCTGAAGTGATTTCAACAGTAGTTGGCTCTGCAGCAGTGGTCTCAGCACCAGTGGTCACACCAGAAGTTGTAGTTACTTCAGATACTGTGGTCTGAATAACTGTACTTGTAGCTTCAGCTGTGGTTGTGGCTCTACCAGTTGTGCTTTCAACAGCCGAAGTCACATCAGCAGTTGTGTCTGCAACAGGGGTGGACACAGACTCTGTAGTCACTCCTGCAGTAGTGATTATCTCAGCAGTAGTTGTTTGGGCTGCTGAAGTGATTTCAACAGTAGTTGGCTCTGCAGCAGTGGTCTCAGCACCAGTGGTCACACCAGAAGTTGTAGTTACTTCAGCTACTGTGGTCTGAATAACTGTACTTGTAGCTTCAGCTGTGGTTGTGGCTCTACCAATTGTGCTTTCAACAGCCGAAGTCACATCAGCAGTTGTTGTGTCTGCAACAGGGGTGGCCACAGACTCTGTAGTCACTCCTGCAGTAGTGATTATCTCAGCAGTAGTTGTTTCGGCTGCTGAAGTGATTTCAACAGTAGTTGGCTCTGCAGCAGTGGTCTCAGCACCAGTGGTCACACCAGAAGTTGTTGTTACTTCAGATACTGTGGTCTGAACAACTGTACTTGTAGCTTCAGCTGAGGTTGTGGCTCTACCAGATGTGCTTTCCACAGCTGATGTCAAATCAGCAGTTGTTGTGTCTGCAACAGGGGTGGCCACAGACTCTGTAGTCACTCCTGCAGTAGTGATTATCTCAGCAGTAGTTGTTTGGGCTGCTGAAGTGATTTCAACAGTAGTTGGCTCTGCAGCAGTGGTCTCAGCACCAGTGGTCACACCAGGAGTTGTAGTTACTTCAGATACTGTGGTCTGAACAACTGTACTTGTAGCTTCAGCTGAGGTTGTGGCACTACCAGTTGTGCTTTCCACAGCTGATGTCACATCAGCAGTTATTGTGTCTGCAACAGGGGTGGCCACAGACTCTGTAGACTCCTGCAGTAGTGATTATCTCAGCAGTAGTTGTTTTGGCTGCTGAAGTGATTTCAACAGTAGTTGGCTCTGCAGCAGTGGTCTCAGCACCAGTGGTCACACCAGAAGTTGTAGTTACTTCAGATACTGTGGTCTGAACAACTGTACTTGTAGCTTCAGCTGTGGTTGTGGCTCTACCAGTTGTGCTTTCCACAGCTGATGTCACATCAGCAGTTGTTGTTGTGTGCAACAGGGGTGGCCACAGACTCTGTAGTCACTCCTGCAGTAGTGATTATCTCAGCAGTAGTTGTTTGGCTGCTGAAGTGATTTCAACAGTAGTTGGCTCTGCAGCAGTGGTCTCAGCACCAGTTGTCACACCAGAAGTTGTAGTTACTTCAGAACTGTGGTCTGAATAACTGTACTTGTAGCTTCAGCTGTGGTTGTGGCTCTACCAGTTGTGCTTTCCACAGCTGATGTCACATCAGCAGTTGTTATGTCTGCAACAGGGGTGGCCACAGACTCTGTAGTCACTCCTGCAGTAGTGATTATCTCAGCAGTAGTTGTTTGGGCTGCTGAAGTGATTTCAACAGTAGTTGGCTCTGCAGCAGTGGTCTCAGCACCAGTGGTCACACCAGAAGTTGTAGTTACTTCAGATATTGTGGTCTGAATAACTGTACTTGTAGCTTCAGCTGTGGTTGTGGCTCTACCAGATGTGCTTTCCACAGCTGATGTCAAATCAGCAGTTGTTGTGTCTGCAACAGGGGTGGCCACAGACTCTGTAGTCACTCCTGCAGTAGTGATTATCTCAGCAGTAGTTGTTTTGGCTGCTGAAGTGATCTCAACAGTAGTTGGCTCTGCAGCAGTGGTCTCAGCACCAGTGGTCACACCAGAAGTTGTAGTTACTTCAGCTACTGTGGTCTGAATAACTGTACTTGTAGCTTCAGCTGTGGTTGTGGCTCTACCAGTTGTGCTTTCCACAGCTGATGTCACATCAGCAGTTGTTGTGTCAGCAACAGGGGTGGACACAGACTCTGTAGTCACTCCTGCAGTAGTGATTATCTCAGCAGTAGTTGTTTGGGCTGCTGAAGTGATTTCAACAGTAGTTGGCTCTGCAGCAGTGGTCTGAGCATCAGTGGTCACACCAGAAGTTGTAGTTACTTCAGATATTGTGGTCTGAATAACTGTACTTGTAGCTTCAGCTGTGGTTGTGGCTCTACCAGATGTGCTTTCCACAGCTGATGTCAAATCAGCAGTTGTTGTGTCTGCAACAGGGGTGGCCACAGACTCTGTAGTCACTCCTGCAGTAGTGATTATCTCAGCAGTAGTTGTTTGGGCTGCTGAAGTGAATTCAACAGTAGTTGGCTCTCCAGCAGTGGTCTCAGCATCAGTGGTCACACCAGAAGTTGTAGTTACTTCAGATATTGTGGTCTGAACAACTGTACTTGTAGCTTCAGCTGTGGTTGTGGCTCTACCAGATGTGCTTTCCACAGCTGATGTCAAATCAGCAGTTGTTGTGTCTGCAACAGGTGTGGTCACAGACTCTGTAGTCACTCCTGCAGTAGTGATTATCTCAGCAGTAGTTGTTTTGGCTGCTGAAGTGATTCAACAGTAGTTGGCTCTGCAGCAGTGGTCTCAGCACCAGTGGTCACACCAGAAGTTGTAGTTACTTCAGATACTGTGGTCTGAACAACTGTACTTGTAGCTTCAGCTGTGGTTGTGGCTCTACCAGTTGTGCTTTCAACAGCCGAAGTCACATCAGCAGTTGTTGTGTCTGCAACAGGGGTGGACACAGACTCTGTAGTCACTCCTGCAGTAGTGATTATCTCAGCAGTAGTTTTTGTTTGGGCTGCTGAAGTGAATTCAACAGTAGTTGGCTCTGCAGCAGTGGTCTCAGCACCAGTGGTCACACCAGAAGTTGTAGTTACTTCAGCTATTGTGGTCTGAATAACTGTACTTGTAGCTTCAGCTGTGGTTGTGGCTCTACCAGTTGTGCTTTCAACAGCCGAAGTTACATCAGCAGTTGTTGTGTCTGCAACAGGGGTGGCCACAGACTCTGTAGTCACTCCTGCAGTAGTGATTATCTCAGCAGTAGTTGTTTGGGCTGCTGAAGTGATTTCAACAGTAGTTGGCTCTGCAGCAGTGGTCTCAGCACCAGTGGTCACACCAGGAGTTGTAGTTACTTCAGATACTGTGGTCTGAACAACTGTACTTGTAGCTTCAGCTGAGGTTGTGGCACTACCAGATGTGCTTTCCACAGCTGATGTCAAATCAGCAGTTGTTGTGTCTGCAACAGGGGTGGCCACAGACTCTGTAGTCACTCCTGCAGTAGTGATTATCTCAGCAGTAGTTGTTTGGGCTGCTGAAGTGATTTCAACAGTAGTTGGCTCTGCAGCAGTGGTCTCAGCACCAGTGGTCACACCAGAAGTTGTAGTTACTTCAGATATTGTGGTCTGAACAACTGTACTCGTAGCTTCAGCTGTGGTTGTGGCTCTACCAGTTGTGCTTTCAACAGCCGAAGTACATCAGCAGTTGTTGTGTCTGCAACAGGGGTGGCCACAGACTCTGTAGTCACTCCTGCAGTAGTGATTATCTCAGCAGTAGTTTTTTGGCTGCTGAAGTGATTCTCAACAGTAGTTGGCTCTGCAGCAGTGGTCTCAGCACCAGTGGTCACACCAGAAGTTGTAGTTACTTCAGCTACTGTGGTCTGAAAAACTGTACTTGTAGCTTCAGCTGAGGTTGTGGCTCTACCAGTTGTGCTTTCCACAGCTGATGTCAAATCAGCAGTTGTTGTGTCTGCAACAGGGGTGGCCACAGACTCTGTAGTCACTCCTGCAGTAGTGATTATCTCAGCAGTAGTTGTTTTGGCTGCTGAAGTGATTCAACAGTAGTTGGCTCTGCAGCAGTGGTCTCAGCACCAGTGGTCACACCAGAAGTTGTAGTTACTTCAGCTACTGTGGTCTGAATAACTGTACTTGTAGCTTCAGCTGTGGTTGTGGCTCTACCAGATGTGCTTTCCACAGCTGATGTCAAATCAGCAGTTGTTGTGTCTACAACAGGGGTGGCCACAGACTCTGTAGTCACTCCTGCAGTAGTGATTATCTCAGCAGTAGTTGTTGTTTGGGCTGCTGAAGTCAATTCAACAGTAGTTGGCTCTGCAGCAGTGGTCTGAGCATCAGTGGTCACACCAGAAGTTGTAGTTACTTCAGATATTGTGGTCTGAACAACTGTACTTGTACCTTCAGCTGTGGTTGTGGCTCTACCAGATGTGCTTTCCACAGCTGATGTCAAATCAGCAGTTGTTGTGTCTGCAACAGGTGTGGCCACAGACTCTGTAGTCACTCCTGCAGTAGTGATTATCTCAGCAGTAGTTGTTTCGGCTGCTGAAGTGATTTCAACAGTAGTTGGCTCTGCAGCAGTGGTCTCAGCACCAGTGGTCACACCAGGAGTTGTTGTTACTTCAGATACTGTGGTCTGAACAACTGTACTTGTAGCTTCAGCTGAGGTTGTGGCACTACCAGATGTGCTTTCCAAAGCTGATGTCAAATCAGCAGTTGTTGTGTCTGCAACAGGGGTGGCCACAGACTCTGTAGTCACTCCTGCAGTAGTGATTATCTCAGCAGTAGTTGTTTGGGCTGCTGAAGTGATTTCAACAGTAGTTGGCTCTGCAGCAGTGGTCTCAGCACCAGTGGTCACACCAGAAGTTGTAGTTACTTCAGATACTGTGGTCTGAACAACTGTACTTGTAGCTTCAGCTGTGGTTGTGGCTCTACCAGTTGTGCTTTCCACAGCTGATGTCACATCAGCAGTTGTTGTGTCTGCAACAGGGGTGGCCACAGACTCTGTAGTCACTCCTGCAGTAGTGATTATCTCAGCAGTAGTTGTTTTGGCTGCTGAAGTGATTTCAACAGTAGTTGGCTCTGCAGCAGTGGTCTCAGCACCAGTGGTCACACCAGAAGTTGTAGTTACTTCAGATACTGTGGTCTGAACAACTGTACTTGTAGCTTCAGCTGAGGTTGTGGCACTACCAGTTGTGCTTTCCACAGCTGATGTCACATCAGCAGTTGTTGTGTCTGCAACAGGGGTGGACACAGACTCTGTAGTCACTCCTGCAGTAGTGATTATCTCAGCAGTAGTTGTTTTGGCTGCTGAAGTGATTTCAACAGTAGTTGGCTCTGCAGCAGTGGTCTCAGCACCAGTTGTCACACCAGAAGTTGTAGTTACTTCAGAACTGTGGTCTGAATAACTGTACTTGTAGCTTCAGCTGTGGTTGTGGCTCTACCAGTTGTGCTTTCCACAGCTGATGTCACATCAGCAGTTGTTGTGTCTGAAACAGGTGTGGCCACAGACTCTGTAGTCACTCCTGCAGTAGTGATTATCTCAGCAGTAGTTGTTTGGGCTGCTGAAGTGATTTCAACAGTAGTTGGCTCTGCAGCAGTGGTCTCAGCACCAGTGGTCACACCAGAAGTTGTAGTTACTTCAGATATTGTGGTCTGAATAACTGTACTTGTAGCTTCAGCTGTGGTTGTGGCTCTACCAGATGTGCTTTCCACAGCTGATGTCAAATCAGCAGTTGTTGTGTCTGCAACAGGGGTGGCCACAGACTCTGTAGTCACTCCTGCAGTAGTGATTATCTCAGCAGTAGTTGTTTTGGCTGCTGAAGTGATCTCAACAGTAGTTGGCTCTGCAGCAGTGGTCTCAGCACCAGTGGTCACACCAGAAGTTGTAGTTACTTCAGCTACTGTGGTCTGAATAACTGTACTTGTAGCTTCAGCTGTGGTTGTGGCTCTACCAGTTGTGCTTTCCACAGCTGATGTCACATCAGCAGTTGTTGTGTCAGCAACAGGGGTGGACACAGACTCTGTAGACACTCCTGCAGTAGTGATTATCTCAGCAGTAGTTGTTTGGGCTGCTGAAGTGATTTCAACAGTAGTTGGCTCTGCAGCAGTGGTCTGAGCATCAGTGGTCACACCAGAAGTTGTAGTTACTTCAGATACTGTGGTCTGAATAACTGTACTTGTAGCTTCAGCTGTGGTTGTGGCTCTACCAGATGTGCTTTCCACAGCTGATGTCAAATCAGCAGTTGTTGTGTCTGCAACAGGGGTGGCCACAGACTCTGTAGTCACTCCTGCAGTAGTGATTATCTCAGCAGTAGTTGTTTGGGCTGCTGAAGTGAATTCAACAGTAGTTGGCTCTCCAGCAGTGGTCTGAGCATCAGTGGTCACACCAGAAGTTGTAGTTACTTCAGATACTGTGGTCTGAACAACTGTACTTGTACTTTCAGCTGTGGTTGTGGCTCTACCAGTTGTGCTTTCCACAGCTGATGTCAAATCAGCAGTTGTTGTGTCTGCAACAGGTGTGGCCACAGACTCTGTAGTCACTCTTGCAGTAGTGATTATCTCAGCAGTAGTTGTTTTGGCTGCTGAAGTGATTTCAACAGTAGTTGGCTCTGCAGCAGTGGTCTCAGCACCAGTGGTCACACCAGAAGTTGTAGTTACTTCAGATACTGTGGTCTGAACAACTGTACTTGTAGCTTCAGCTGTGGTTGTGGCTCTACCAGTTGTGCTTTCAACAGCCGAAGTCACATCAGCAGTTGTTGTGTCTGCAACAGGGGTGGACACAGTCTCTGTAGTCACTCCTGCAGTAGTGATTATCTCAGCAGTAGTTTTTGTTTGGGCTGCTGAAGTGAATTCAACAGTAGTTGGCTCTGCAGCAGTGGTCTCAGCACCAGTGGTCACACCAGAAGTTGTAGTTACTTCAGCTAATGTGGTCTGAATAACTGTACTTGTAGCTTCAGCTGTGGTTGTGGCTCTACCAGTTGTGCTTTCAACAGCCGAAGTTACATCAGCAGTTGTTGTGTCTGCAACAGGGGTGGCCACAGACTCTGTAGTCACTCCTGCAGTAGTGATTATCTCAGCAGTAGTTGTTTGGGCTGCTGAAGTGATTTCAACAGTAGTTGGCTCTGCAGCAGTGGTCTCAGCACCAGTGGTCACACCAGGAGTTGTTGTTACTTCAGATACTGTGGTCTGAACAACTGTACTTGTAGCTTCAGCTGAGGTTGTGGCACTACCAGATGTGCTTTCCACAGCTGATGTCAAATCAGCAGTTGTTGTGTCTGCAACAGGGGTGGCCACAGACTCTGTAGTCACTCCTGCAGTAGTGATTATCTCAGCAGTAGTTGTTTGGGCTGCTGAAGTGATTTCAACAGTAGTTGGCTCTGCAGCAGTGGTCTCAGCACCAGTGGTCACACCAGAAGTTGTAGTTACTTCAGATATTGTGGTCTGAACAACTGTACTTGTAGCTTCAGCTGTGGTTGTGGCTCTACCAGTTGTGCTTTCAACAGCCGAGTTACATCAGCAGTTGTTGTGTCTGCAACAGGGGTGGCCACAGACTCTGTAGTCACTCCTGCAGTAGTGATTATCTCAGCAGTAGTTGTTTTGGCTGCTGAAGTGATTCAACAGTAGTTGGCTCTGCAGCAGTGGTCTCAGCACCAGTGGTCACACCAGAAGTTGTAGTTACTTCAGCTACTGTGGTCTGAAAAACTGTACTTGTAGCTTCAGCTGTGGTTGTGGCTCTACCAGTTGTGCTTTCCACAGCTGATGTCAAATCAGCAGTTGTTGTGTCAGCAACAGGGGTGGACACAGACTCTGTAGTCACTCCTGCAGTAGTGATTATCTCAGCAGTAGTTGTTTTGGCTGCTGAAGTGATTTCAACAGTAGTTGGCTCTGCAGCAGTGGTCTCAGCACCAGTGGTCACACCAGAAGTTGTAGTTACTTCAGATACTGTGGTCTGAATAACTGTACTTGTAGCTTCAGCTGGTTGTGGCTCTACCAGATGTGCTTTCCACAGCTGATGTCAAATCAGCAGTTGTTGTGTCTGCAACAGGGGTGGCCACAGACTCTGTAGTCACTCCTGCAGTAGTGATTATCTCAGCAGTAGTTGTTGTTTGGGCTGCTGAAGTGAATTCAACAGTAGTTGGCTCTCCAGCAGTGGTCTCAGCATCAGTGGTCACACCAGAAGTTGTAGTTACTTCAGATATTGTGGTCTGAACAACTGTACTTGTACCTTCAGCTGTGGTTGTGGCTCTACCAGATGTGCTTTCCACAGCTGATGTCAAATCAGCAGTTGTTGTGTCTGCAACAGGTGTGGCCACAGACTCTGTAGTCACTCTTGCAGTAGTGATTATCTCAGCAGTAGTTGTTTTGGCTGCTGAAGTGATTTCAACAGTAGTTGGCTCTGCAGCAGTGGTCTCAGCACCAGTGGTCACACCAGAAGTTGTAGTTACTTCAGATACTGTGGTCTGAACAACTGTACTTGTAGCTTCAGCTGTGGTTGTGGCTCTACCAGTTGTGCTTTCCACAGCCGAAGTCACATCAGCAGTTGTTGTGTCTGCAACAGGGTGGACACAGACTCTGTAGTCACTCCTGCAGTAGTGATTATCTCAGCAGTAGTTTTTGTTTGGGCTGCTGAAGTGATTTCAACAGTAGTTGGCTCTGCAGCAGTGGTCTCAGCACCAGTGGTCACACCAGAAGTTGTAGTTACTTCAGATACTGTGGTCTGAATAACTGTACTTGTAGCTTCAGCTGTGGTTGTGGCTCTACCAGTTGTGCTTTCAACAGCTGAAGTTACATCAGCAGTTGTTGTGTCTGCAACAGGGGTGGCCACAGACTCTGTAGTCACTCCTGCAGTAGTGATTATCTCAGCAGTAGTTGTTTGGGCTGCTGAAGTGATTTCAACAGTAGTTGGCTCTGCAGCAGTGGTCTCAGCACCAGTGGTCACACCAGAAGTTGTAGTTACTTCAGATACTGTGGTCTGAACAACTGTACTTGTAGCTTCAGCTGTGGTTGTGGCTCTACCAGATGTGCTTTCCACAGCTGATGTCAAATCAGCAGTTGTTGTGTCTGCAACAGGGGTGGCCACAGACTCTGTAGTCACTCCTGCAGTAGTGATTATCTCAGCAGTAGTTGTTTGGGCTGCTGAAGTGATTTCAACAGTAGTTGGCTCTGCAGCAGTGGTCTCAGCACCAGTGGTCACACCAGAAGTTGTAGTTACTTCAGATACTGTGGTCTGAATAACTGTACTTGTAGCTTCAGCTGTGGTTGTGGCTCTACCAGTTGTGCTTTCAACAGCCGAAGTCACATCAGCAGTTGTTGTGTCTGCAACAGGGGTGGCCACAGACTCTGTAGTCACTCCTGCAGTAGTGATTATCTCAGCAGTAGTTGTTTTGGCTGCTGAAGTGATCTCAACAGTAGTTGGCTCTGCAGCAGTGGTCTCAGCACCAGTGGTCACACCAGAAGTTGTAGTTACTTCAGCTACTGTGGTCTGAATAACTGTACTTGTAGCTTCAGCTGTGGTTGTGGCTCTACCAGTTGTGCTTTCCACAGCTGAAGTCACATCAGCAGTTGTTGTGTCTGCAACAGGGGTGGACACAGTCTCTGAAGTCACTCCTGCAGTAGTGATTATCTCAGCAGTAGTTGTTTGGGCTGCTGAAGTGAATTCAACAGTAGTTGGCTCTGCAGCAGTGGTCTGAGCATCAGTGGTCACACCAGAAGTTGTAGTTACTTCAGATATTGTGGTCTGAACAACTGTACTTGTACCTTCAGCTGTGGTTGTGGCTCTACCAGTTGTGCTTTCCACAGCTGATGTCAAATCAGCAGTTGTTGTGTCTGCAACAGGGGTGGACACAGACTCTGTAGTCACTCCTGCAGTAGTGATTATCTCAGCAGTAGTTGTTTGGGCTTCTGAAGTGATTTCAACAGTAGTTTGCTCTGCGGCAGTGGTCTGAGCATCAGTGGTCAAACCAGAAGTTGTAGTTACTTCAGATATTGTGGTCTGAATAACTTTACTTGAAGCTTCAGCTGTGGTTGTGGCTCTACCAGTTGTGCTTTCAACAGCCGAAGTCACATCAGCAGTTGTTGTGTCTGCAACAGGGGTGGACACAGACTCTGTAGTCACTCCTGCAGTAGTGATTATCTCAGCAGTTGTTGTTGTTTGGGCTGCTGAAGTGAATTCAACAGTAGTTGGCTCTGCAGCAGTGGTCTGAGCAGCAGTGGTCACACTTGAGTTGTAGTTACTTCAGATACTTTGGTCTGAACAACTGTACTGGTGGCTTCAGCTGTGGTTGTGGCTCTACCAGTTGTGCTTTCCACAGCTGATGTCACATCAGCAGTTGTTGTGCCTGCAACAGGGGTGGCGACAGAACTTGTAGTCACTCCTGCAGTTGTGATTATCTCAGCAGTAGTTGTTTGGGGGATCACGGTTGTGACAGCTTCTGTGGTTCTGTCTCGAACAGTTGTCTCCACTTCAGTGGTTAATCCAGAAGTTGCGCCAATATCAGCAGATGTTTGAGCAGCTGTAGTTGTTGCAGGACCTATTGTAGTCCCTTCATCAACTGTAGTGCGTGCAGATGAAGAGGTTTGTGTAGTTGTCTCTGCTGCAATTGTGGTACCAGTCACAGTTGAGGCACTGACTGTGGTGACTTTATCCTCAGAAGTTGTCTCGGCCGCTGTTGATGTACCAGCTGCTGCAGTTGTCTCAGCACCCGCATCAGCTGTCTTGGTAGATGTGCTGATAGCAGCTGATGTCTGAGGAGCTGTAGTTGTTACCTCATCGGTTGTGATACCTTCAGAGACAGTTGTTTCTACAGATGTAGCCACACCTTGTGTAGTAGTCTCGACATCAACAGTAGTTTCAGCCCAGTGGTACTTCTGCCGGTTGTGGCTACCTCTGGAGTTGTCAGGGATGTTCTGGTGGATAAAGCATCTGTACTGCTCTCTGCAACAGTAGTTTCAGTACCAGTGGTTATTCCAAGAGATGTGCTCACACCAGCTGATGTCTGCGCAGCTGTGGTTATTCCCTGCTCTGTGGTCGTATCTCCAGCAATAGTAGTTTCCACAAGTGTAGTCACAACTGGAGTGGTTGTCTCTGCTACAATTGTAGTTTCAGCCACAGTTGTAGCTTTATAGGTTGAGGCTATTTCTGGAATGGTTGTCTCTGATGTTATTTGAGTTACAGCTTCTGTACTTCTTTCTGGCAAAGTAGTCTCAATGTCAGAGGTTATTCCCACAGTTGTGCTAATAACAGCTGATGTCTGTGCAGCTGTTGTTGCCCCCTGCTCTGTAGTGATACTTTCAGCAAACGTAGTTTCAGCAGACGTAGTCACTGATTTTTCAAGAGAGGTTGTTGCGACAAGTGTAGTGACAACAACAGTTGTTTCAGCACTAGTCATATCAGCAACCGCTGTTGTCTGTTCTGAAGTTGTACTCTCAGAAACAGATGTCAATCCTGTTGTTGTGGTAAACTCACCACTGCTAGTCTGGCCTGGCGTGGTAGTTCCCTTTGTTATTGTTGTCACAGCAACAGCTGTAGTGTCAGCATCTAATGTTGTCTGTGCTGGAGTTGTGGACTCGGGCAGAGCAGTTACTTCACTGACAGTGGTTACCTCCACGGTGGTTTTTTGCACTTCAGTAGTCGTTACATCTGCAATAGTTGTCTCAGCAACAGTGGTGCTTTCAGTCATAGTAGTTGCCTCAGCGCTTGTGGTTTGATCAGCTTTTGTCTGGGGAGCTGTTGAAAAGTATAAATAAATGTAACAATAATTTCAGCTTTTGACACCTTGTACTTTAACAAAATTATTACAATTATGACAGAAGATTATGAACCAAATTGATTTTCTTAGTTTAGTTAATTAGTAATGATTGGAATGTAACTGATAAAATGGTTTACTATGAACTATTTTGAGCCATCATTTGAAAGTTGAATCGATTCGATGAGTTACAATGGCAAATGAATCATGAATGTTAACGAGGAATATCATTGCTCAATAATGTAGATAAATATGAGAAAATGACATTAATCATTTGGACGATTTATACATACCTGCATGCATACTATTTTGAACCCCCAAAAGACTGCAGTTCTGAGCTGTTTTTAACTTCACAATCTTGCGCATGACGTTCAGTTCAGGTAAGTTTGTCTGTGTGAGTCTGACAAAAGCTTTTACACACTGAGACATTGATATGGTCTTATATTTTTTGTTAACTGTGCCTGCATCAAAATGATTGTGTTGCTATAATTGAGTATTCCTATCTCCACACTTCCCTACATATTTTAAACCATGCTGGTCTTTAATTTTTTTCTGGTGTAAGTTGCTGGTGGTGGCACTTTATCGACATGAACAGAAACAGAAAAAAATATTCTTCCTTTATATGTAGTTTTTCTAATGATTTATGTTTAAAACCTGGCAGTACCAAAGAATGCAATTAGTCAAAAAAATGTCAGCTATCTTATGATTGGATTTCACTGTCTGAATCTTTCAACAGTTTAATGCCACTCAACGCTAAACGTTCACAGTCACATATTTGTTTTAGCATAACAGTTACTCCCCTCCCACCAATTCCCCGAATTATTTTAGGTTGTTTAAGAATTTGGCTCGTTTTGAATACTTAAAATTTGTGATTACCTATTTTTTTTTTTATAAACAGTTGCTCTGTACATTAATACTTGCACTGTAATAATAACTTATACACAATTAAGAATGGGTCCACGTAAATATTTCATACAAGTGTCCTCCGTATTTTTTTTAATATGAAAGGACCTGGTGAGCATGTAACCAAAATAGAACTTAATCTTTTTTTCTATGGTCGTTGCCACAGTAACAGGCCATTTTACATTACACTGCATATTTCAGCAAAATATCTTTCCGCACTGTAAATTAGGGACAAAAAGTTGAAAACTGGGTTTAACACCTGATGCAGCCTGCATTCTAAACATATCTCATATTTATTTGTCATTTCCAAAATTTAAGTATGGATTATGGAAATGATTTTGACATATGTGGTTGGGGTCCACACAGCATAATTCAGCACCATAACTATTCACATACTAAATTTGGGCCAAAAAGCTGAAATTCATCTGTTTTCATGCCACTAAACAAAATATTATCAGAAAATGGAATGTTAAAAATGCTGGGGGGGGGGAGGTTAAAAGTTATATTTTGCTGCCAAAAATGCTGCTTATTCTGTAGGAGTTATTCACAGGACTACAACTCACTCTTATGATTTGAAAAAGGTGCCAGAATCATAAAAGTATTATTTTTTGTGTATTATTACTTCAAACGGAAGGAACACCTCAAATTTCACTTTTCCTGTTTTTCCTTTTTTTTTGGAAAATGACAATTTTTGATGAAGTAACTGCCTAAATAGGATACAATCCCCCAAAACTTTCCAGATATGGAAAGACTAATGTTGACTCTAATTAAATCCAAAAGGAAAATATTCTGAGACCCCTGGCAAGTTGACTTTTTGAGGGACAAATCTAGGGTACAAATAACAATTTTGCAAGTTCTAAAAACCTGCTGTAACGAATGTGCAAAAAAAGCATAAGGGTGACATTTAAACATTATATTTTTTTCAAATAAGGGCAAGGATTATACTTTGTAACGATATGGTTGATTTTGTGATATAACTTTGCATTTTGGCTGGCCGATTTTTAAAATAAGCTAAAAATAGATTTTGAGTCCCAAAAACTTGCTAAAATTACTATGGCAACGGGCCATAGATTTTTTTAAGTTTTAATTTTGTTACTCAGCTCACCAAGTCCTTCATATTATAGAAAAGTGTGGAGGACAATTACAAGAAATAATTATGTGGACCCACTATTAAGTAGACCGATATAAAAAAAAAATATGAATGAGAAAGACAATATGGTAACCGTCACAAATCAGCCAAATTCAGACACCTAATTGTGCTTAATAGTGATGCACATGTGAATGTAGATTCAGAATAGATGCATTATATGTCACATTTTATGTCGGAATGCACAATCTTTCAATTTGGCTGATTTGAGTCAATTAAAATGTATGTATCTAGGGGTTTATGGGAGATATTCAAATGAAATGTGAAATCAAGCATGAATTATTAAATGACAATAATGGGAAATGATTTTGCTAAAGACATATGAAAATTAAAGAAATGTTGCCTTAATAAATGACAAAATTCAAGGCAAGAATTTCTGAATATTTATGTTTAAATACAAAATGTAAATCTGGAATGAAAATGAAAATATAAATATGGCCAAAGAAAGAAAAATGAGATGGCAAAATGCATACATATTATAGTAATTTAACATGTTTTTCTTATATATGATATTATATACACATATTATTATTAATATGAGGCGTGATCTTACAGGGCAAGTCAAAAAATTTAACCCAAACCCAAAGATGTATATTTCATATTTTAAAAAATATGTAGCATCAAAAATAATTATGAATGGTAAGTCAATTTAATAAACTACTTTAAGATGAAAAAAATACTTCAACTTCAAGCTGTTCAAATTATATCACCATTTAAATGAAATGCCCCTAAAATCAGTTTGTCCAAAAACAGCAATTTATTGTGTGTTCTAACTGTTTGGAACAACAATGAAAATGTCACAGAATACTTGTTTCAAAAATAGTTATAACTGTATTACATTATATCTTTATTAACAGCCCTGCTTTGGCTAACAACGTGATTTGTAAAATCCACAGGCCTTCAAAAGGACTTCGTAGAATATTTTAAACTTTTAAACTAAGGATTTTATCGCTCCTGATGCTTGCCGACAATTGTAACGACAATTCTTGAAATTGAATTTTTGGACAAAAACAGATTTTAGGGTCATTTCATTTAAATGGTGATATAATTTGAACGAATTGAGCAATTAGAGTGAGTTTTTCATCTAAAACAAGATTATTTAATTGACTTACCATTCGTATTTATTTTTGGTGCTACAAATTTTTTGTAAAATATGAAATAGATTTCTTAAGGTTTGGGTTCCCCTTTTGTTTTACTCATCCTGTATTTTGAGTAATTAAAGAGGCAAACATAATTATGTACAGGACAAATAAAACAAATGGATAGCATCTCAAATTCACTCAAACTACATATTGATTAATGGAGAATATGAAAAGACATCAATAACTGTCAAAAATAGCTATTTTACGCATGAATATTAAAAAAAAACAAGAAATGAAACAAGATAAATGCATGGTACGTAACAAATTAAAGTTATTGTAACATTCTTGGAAGAAAATAAACAAGAGCATGGAGAATGAATATTAAACATTACTATTTATATCAGGCTTTCCAGCGGTAAAAATAAATCAGCGCATTGTTTGCTATCAGAAAAAAAGGACCTGGATGATAGCAATATTATGTCAGTAAAATCACCCGTATGAAGACAATGTTACTTTTGATATTGCCCTAATCCGGGCATTTTCGCTGGTTCCTGAAAGATCAAGAGCAGAGAAGCTCAGTTGACAACCAGTCAACCGAGCGTCGCGCAGTACCATCGCACATGGATGCGCCCGCAGCAAGCACCAGGTTACACGCACACTGTTGTCAACATCCGCAATGGCAGCTTCAAGCGGCATGAAAGTTGTTTCGGTAAGTGAAAAACAATTCGACGAAACAGGGGAAATGAAGACAGTATACTGAAATGTATTTTTTGCGAAAACAGGTCAGCCCGATATAAATAATAATAATATTGCATGGCTTTATATTTTCGGAGGACACAAGAATATATTGCACTTGCTATGACAATATTGTACTTGTCTTCCACTCAGGCAATATTGTTACAGCTGGTGCAATATATTCTTGAATCCCCCTCAAAGCCATCCATTACTATATAAATATTTAAATGGCACAAAAATAAAAGTGATATTTGAAATGTTCGCTGCAGGAAGAATGACTTTCTCTGTCTTCAGGACAGCAGCCAACAATGCATACTCAGAGTTGATTGTGATTCAAAGTATTAATGGCTACAGAAATTTTAATCTCTAGAATAAATATTCAATAAAACCACAAAAATTTGCTGCATCAAATTCAGTTGCAATGTACTTCGATCACTAAGCATTGTACAATGCATCTCTCAAACTGGGAAGCATTGCACATTGGGTATGAAGTATATGTAGCTTCAGTTGCAAGTAAATTCAACTCAGTAATTGCAAAACTAGTATTTAGAAGACGTTTAGTGAAAGAACTTTCTGCTCTTGTAAACATATGCCATATTTGACTTAACGTCAAACAAAAGAAAATCATGTGGAACAGCAAGAACACACAAAAGCAGAGTTTAGTTAGGAAGGGAAATACACAAATATCAAAATGTGATTTGCTTTCTAACCATGGTATACTTCGCCATGTCTGTTTTTTTAGTTTCAATAGCTTGTTTGAATATGATTCAAACTAGACAAGACAGGCCTTGTAAAGCTGGTCACAGAGGGCACAAAACCCTATTCAACTGATATAGAATTGCTAAAATGTTCGTACAATAAACAGTAGAGGTCTACGTGTTGGAAAGAGGTAACCAGTCTAATTCAGAACTGACAGTCAGTCAGTCAGTGAGATAGGTAACAAGTCTAACTATCAAGTAACACACGTCAGTTAGTGAAATAGGTAAACAGTCTAATTCACAAGTGAGAGTCAGTCAGTGAGATAGGTGAACAGTCGCATTCACAAGGGGAGTAAGTCAGTTGGAGACTTGAACAAGTGCAATTATTAAGTATGAGTCAGTCAGTGAGACATTCAATTAGACATTCCATGAGTCAGTGAGTCAGTCAGGTACAAAGCCTACATATATTGACTGGCCCCCTGTGACCAGCAAAAACAAGAGGGGTTCCTTCTATTTTTTTTCTGTTTTTGAGATGAAGACATAATATGAAGCAAACACATTTGAATTTCTCTGTGTAATTGACCTATAGCCGTTTGCGAGTTAGCCATGCCCCCTTAGACAACCTTATGGAGTTTTTGTACACTAAGTTTTGTTTGTCTAAGATTTTGTGTGTTCCGCGTCCATTCGTATATCATGAAATTGGACAATATTTCACAAGCAGCGTTGACATGATTCTACCAATATAGGTCAACTCTGACACAGTGAAGGCCTTTTGCCCCCTTAAGTACAACACGGATGTGAGTCACCATGGATATGACCAAGGCAAACTGGAAATCAGGGAGTAATGTAACATCTTGGATGTATGAGTTAGTGAAGTGGGTCTGTATCACACAAGGGGTTCAGAATAGAATGTTACAGATTAATCAGCCAACAACTTGATTAAAACACATTCCCAACCAAAGATGAAAGAAACGCAGATACACACAATTATAAATGTTAGAAAATGAAAAAGGCCTCACAATTAGACTATCATGTCCCAAGCAGTCAGAAATATCAACAACTTGAAATGGGTGTTTCAACAGCTTCAACCATCATGATGGCAATATTAAGCCAGATGCTGATATTAAGCTTAATTGAACACATTCACATAGCATTTGATTATAAAGCAGTTCTTTAATAGTCATATCGTTTGATGAGAGGAAAATAACTAAATATTAAACCTCACAGTTGAAAAAATGCAACCAAACAGATGAAAAGATATTAATCCACAAGCATCTACAACAGTGTTAATTATTCATAAATACCTGAGACAGGTAACCCATTCCCACTGGTCAAAAGCCCATCACATGGGTGGATTTAAACAGTTGATAAAACACAGACTGGCTGGTTTTAAACAATGTTCCGGTGTCACATGAAATATGACTCCTATGAAATCTAGTACCTTTTAACTTTTTGGACTCCTATGGTTGGATGGTCCTATTGGTTGAATGTTCACAGTTCTCACTTAGGCATGTGCAATACTCCCGAAGAGTCCATATTTCAGTCCTAAACTCACACTACTTGAGCACCGCCACATTCTGCGCCACATCGCGCATTAATGTGCCATGCACACGCCAATCTTCGTATAAATGTAGCTAGAAGGGTGTTTAAAAAGTATGAAGTAAACTTGTTGAACAAATTCGTTGGAAATTTATAATTTTTGACCTGTATTTACTTTTTGACCGGAAGGTATTTACGAATGGGAATAACTATGTGCTTGGTCAGTAAACGAGTACATTTAAAACCGGCTTGGGGCCTGGTCAATGATAATGTCCCTCGCCTTCTTTGTCCAGGCCCCAAGCCTGTTTTAAATGTATTCGTTTAAAATCGGCCAAGCACATATTTATATCCTTAGTAATACATTTTATTACATAATATTAATTCCCGGACGAATTGATAAACCATGAGGAAGTGGTTTTTGATGGAATATGGAGTAATAGGCAAGTTGGTTTGGGCAGTAAAGGTACAAATAATGGGTTCAGTTAGGTGCACAATACAAAGGAAGTGAATGTCAACATGTAAGTTCATGGAAATGAGCAGTATAGACAATAATGAAAATTCTAATGTTTCATTTTCAAATTCACCCACTGTATATAGGTTTTGGTTTTAAGTATACTTGATACCTGATTTGCTTCATTGTATCTGCAGAATTAAACAATTCTGTAAAGTAATCCTGTAAACTAATCCTTACTATGCTAAAGTAACCTGGGTAAAATGAAGAAAGTATATATACAAGTTCAAATGTTTATTTCTGCAGATACCCACGAAAGTAGAAAAAAATCAACTTCTAAAAGACATGCAAAGCATCAATCAGTACATGAATTTGAAAATGAATATAAATGAAAAACACAAACATAAACAAATATAACACAGAAACACAGAGCATGCATATGATGAAATGATTCAAGATGAATAAATGAATAGATTGTGTAAAATCTTTACATACAAATGAGCAAGTACAAATTAAAAAGCCACAGTGTGTGTGTGTCACTGTTACACCTGTTATTTTTCTTGTGCTTCATTAATGGTGTCAGGATAAGGAGCACAAATGGAGTTTTGCCTCATTTGTAGCGTTAAGATTTGGATTTTATGAATGGTATAAAACAAACGTTTTGTGACCTAAGAAATGCTGGTCTTGTTGTTTCTGAAAAACTAAACAGTGTTCTTAAAACAATCAACAAGTTAAACAAAAAGTAAGGATGTATATAAAAAACACAACACACCTATGTAACTATGGCATATTCAACTGCACTTGCTTCAATAAATATTAATATTAGCAAAAAATCTGTACCTGTCGTTGTTAATAAAGAAGCAGCTGTGGTCTCAGTCAATCCTTTTGTGGCTACTTCAATGGTTGAAATCTGAGTACCAGAGATGGTGTAACCTGAAGTAGTTGCCTCTATACCAGTGGTAATTTCAGGTGCATTTGTTCTTGAAACCTGCGTTCCAGTAGTGGCCTTACTAGTTTTTTGCAAAGGTGAACTAAAGTCAACTGTTGTGATAGCAGCTTCAGTGATTATTTCAGGCACAATAGTTGTTGTTTCTACTGTAGTTATGTTTTGGGCTGCAACGGTGGTTACGGCAGATGTAGTTTCATTTGAAGCAGTTGTCTCAGAACCAGTTGCTGCTGTTACTGTTACTGCTACTTCTGGAGTTGTTGTCGAAGATGAAATAGTAGTTACACCTGCTGAAGTTGTTATAGGAGGTGTGATGGTACTTTCCTCAACAGTAGACTGTACTGTTATGGTACTCCCAATCACAGTTGAGGCACCAACTGTAGTAACTTTATCCTCAGAACTTGTCTCGGCTACTGTTGATGTACCAGCTGATGTAGCTGTCTCTGAATCTACAGTACGTGTCTCGGTAGATGTGCTGATAGCACCAGTGGTAACACCAGGAGTGGTAGTTACTTCAGATACTGTGGTCTGAACAACTGTACTTGTAGCTTCAGCTTTGCTTGTGGCACTACTAGTTGTGCTTTCCACAGCTGTCGTGTCATCGGAAATAGTCATCTCGGCAGTTGTTTGACCACCAGTGGTGATACCAGAAGTTGTAGAAACCTCAGCTTGAGTGGTTTGGGTAGCCAAGGAAAAAGGTTCAGCTGCAGTTGTACTCTTTACAGCTGTAGTGATATCAGCAACAGTCGTTTCAGGAAGAGATATGGTCACAGCATTTGTACTTACACCACCTGTTGTGAGAATCTCTGCAGTGGCTGTCTCCGATGCTAAAGAAACTCCAACTGTACTTGCTTCCACAGAAGATGTTATATCAACATCAGTGGTGAGACTAGAGGTTGTTGCTATCTCAGCTGCAGTTGTCTCACCAGGTAACGTTGTAGCTTCAACTGTGCTTGTGGCTCTACCAGATGTGCTCTCAACAGCCAAAGTCACATCAGCAGTTGTGTCTGCAGCAGGGGTGGCCACAGAACTTGTAGTCACTCCTGCATTAATGATTGTCTCAGCAGTAGTTGTGTAGACTGCTGAAGTGATTTCAACAGTAGTTGGCTCTGCAGCAGTGGTCTGAGCATCAGTGGTCACACCAGAAGTTGTAGTTACTTCAGATACTGTGGTCTGAACAACTGTACTTGTAGCTTCAGCTTTGCTTGTGGCACTACCAGTTGTGCTTTCAACAGCTGATGTCACATCAGCAGTTGTGGTCTCTGCAACAGGGGTGGACACAGAACTTGAAGTCACTCCTGCAGTAGTGATTATCTCAGCAGTAGTTGTTTGGGCTGCTGAAGTGATTTCAACAGTAGTTGGCTCTGCAGCAGTGGTCTGAGCATCAGTGGTCACACCAGAAGTTGTAGTTACGTCAGATATTGTGGTCTGAATAACCGTACTTGCAGCTTCAGCTGTGGTTGTAGCTCTACCAGTTGTGCTTTCCACAGCTGACGTCACATCAGCAGTTGTGGTCTCTGCAACAGGGGTGGCCACAGAACTTGAAGTCACTCCTGCAGTAGTGATTATCTCAGCAGTAGTTGTTTGGGCTGCTGAAGTGATTTCAACAGTAGTTGGCTCTGCAACAGTGGTCACACCAGAAATTGTAGTTACTTCAGATACTGTGGTCTGAACAACTGTACTTGTAGCTTCAGCTTTGCTTGTGGCACTACCAGTTGTGCTTTCAACAGCCGAAGTCACATCAGCACCAGTGGTCACACCTTGAGTTGTAGTTACTTCAGATACTGTGGTCTGAACAACTGTACTTGTAGCTTCAGCTGTGGTTGTGGCTCTACCAGTTGTGCTTTCCACAGCTGATGTCACATCAGCAGTTGTTGTGTCTGCAGCAGGGGTGGACACAGACTCTGTAGTCACTCCTGCAGTAGTGATAATCTCAGCAGTAGTTGTTTGGGCTGCTGAAGTGATTTCAACAGTAGTTGGCTCTGCAGCAGTGGTCTGAGCATCAGTGGTAACACCAGAAGTTGTAGTTACGTCAGATATTGTGGTCTGAATAACCGTACTTGCAGCTTCAGCTGTGGTTGTAGCTCTACCAGTTGTGCTTTCCACAGCTGACGTCACATCAGCAGTTGTGGTCTCTGCAACAGGGGTGGCCACAGAACTTGAAGTCACTCCTGCAGTAGTGATTATCTCAGCAGTAGTTGTTTGGGCTGCTGAAGTGATTTCAACAGTAGTTGGCTCTGCAACAGTGGTCACACCAGAAATTGTAGTTACTTCAGATACTGTGGTCTGAACAACTGTACTTGTAGCTTCAGCTTTCCTTGTGGCACTACCAGTTGTGCTTTCAACAGCCGAAGTCACATCAGCACCAGTGGTCACACCTTGAGTTGTAGTTACTTCAGATACTGTGGTCTGAACAACTGTACTTGTAGCTTCAGCTGTGGTTGTGGCTCTACCAGTTGTGCTTTCCACAGCTGATGTCACATCAGCAGTTGTTGTGTCTGCAGCAGGGGTGGACACAGACTCTGTAGTCACTCCTGCAGTAGTGATAATCTCAGCAGTAGTTGTTTGGGCTGCTGAAGTGATTTCAACAGTAGTTGGCTCTGCAGCAGTGGTCTGAGCATCAGTGGTAACACCAGAAGTTGTAGTTACGTCAGATATTGTGGTCTGAATAATCGTACTTGCAGCTTCAGCTGTGGTTGTAACTCTACCAGTTGTGCTTTCCACAGCTGACGTCACATCAGCAGTTGTGGTCTCTGCAACAGGGGTGGACACAGAACTTGAAGTCACTCCTACAGTAGTGATTATCTCAGCAGTAGTTGTTTGGGCTGCTGAAGTGATTTCAACAGTAGTTGGCTCGGCAACAGTAGTCTTAGCATCAGTGGTCACACCAGAAGTTGTAGTTACTTCAGATACTGTGGTCTGAACAACTGTACTTGTAGCTTCAGCTTTGCTTGTGGCACTACCAGTTGTGCTTTCAACAGCCGAAGTCACATCAGCACCAGTGGTCACACCTTGAGTTGTAGTTACTTCAGATACTGTGGTCTGAACAACTGTACTTGTAGCTTCAGCTGTGGTTGTGGCTCTACCAGTTGTGCTTTCCACAGCTGATGACACATCAGCAGTTGTTGTGTCTGAAGCAGGGGTGGACACAGACTCTGTAGTCACTCCTGCAGTAGTAAATATCTCAGCAGTAGTTGTTTGGGCTGCTGAAGTGATTTCAACAGTAGTTGGCTCTGCAGCAGTGGTCTCAGCATCAGTGGTCACACCAGAAGTTGTAGTTACTTCAGATACTGTGGTCTGAACAACAGTACTTGTAGTTTCAGCTTTGCTTGTGGAACTACCAGTTGTGCTTTCCACAGCTGACGTCACATCAGCAGTTGTGGTCTCTGCAACAGGGGTGGACACAGAACTTGAAGTCACTCCTACAGTAGTGATTATCTCAGCAGTAGTTGTTTGGGCTGCTGAAGTGATTTCAACAGTAGTTGGCTCGGCAGCAGTGGTCTGAGCATCAGTGGTCACACCAGAGGTTGTAGTTACGTCAGATATTGTGGTCTGAATAACCGTACTTGCAGCTTCAGCTGTGGTTGTAGCTCTACCAGTTGTGCTTTCCACAGCTGACGTCACATCAGCAGTTGTGGTCTCTGCAACATTAGTGGCCACAGAACTTGAAGTCACTCCTGCAGTAGTGATTATCCCAGCATTAGTTGTTTGGGCTGCTGAAGTGATTTCAACAGTAGTTGGCTCTGCAGCAGTGGTCTCAGCACCAGTGGTCACACCAGGAGTTGTAGTTACTTCAGAAACTGTGGTCTGAATAACCGTACTTGCAGCTTCAGCTGTAGTTGTAGCTCTACCAGTTGTGCTTTCCACAGCTGACGTCAATTCAGCAGTTGTGGTCTCTGCAACAGGGGTGGCCACAGAACTTGAAGTCACTCCTGCAGTAGTGATTATCTCAGCAGTAGTTGTTTGGGCTGCTGAAGTGATTTCAACAGTAGTTGGCTCTGCAACAGTGGTCTTAGCATCAGTGGCCACAGAAGAAGTTGTAGTTACTTCAGATACTGTGGTCTGAACAACTGTACTTGTAGCTTCAACTTTGCTTGTGGCACTACCAGTTGTGATTTCAACAGCCGAAGTCACATCAGCACCAGTGGTCACACCTTGAGTTGTAGTTACTTCAGATACTGTGGTCTGAACAACTGTACTTGTAGCTTCAGCTGTGGTTGTGGCTCTACCAGTTGTGCTTTCCACAGCTGACGTCCCATCAGCAGTTGTGGTCTCTGCAACATTGGTGGCTACAGAACTTGAAGTCACTCCTGCAGTAGTGATTATCCCTGCAGTAGTTGTTTTGGGCTGCTGAAGTGATTTCAACAGTAGTTGGCTCTGCAGCAGTGGTCTCAGCACCAGTGGTCACACCAGGAGCTGTAGTTACTTCAGATACTGTGGTCTGAACAACTGTACTTGTAGCTTCAGCTTTGCTTGTGGCACTACCAGTTGTGCTTTCAACAGCTGATGTCACATCAGCAGTTGTTGTGTCTGCAGCAGGGGTGGACACAGACTCTGTAGTCACTCCTGCAGTAGTGAATATCTCAGCAGTAGTTGTTTGGGCTGCTGAAGTGATTTCAACAGTAGTTGGCTCTGCAGCAGTGGTCTGAGCATCAGTGGTCACACCAGAAGTTGTAGTTACTTCAGATACTGTGGTCTGAACAACTGTACTTGTAGCTTCAGCTGTGGTTGTGGATCTACCAGTTGTGCTTTCCACAGCTGATGTCACATCAGCAGTTGTTGTGTCTGCAGCAGGGGTGGACACAGACTCTGTAGTCACTCCTGCAGTAGTGATTATCTCAGCAGTAGTTGTTTGGGCTGCTGAAGTGATTTCAACAGTAGTTGGCTCGGCAGCAGTGGTCTGAGCATCAGTGGTAACACCAGAAGTTGTAGTTACGTCAGATATTGTGGTCTGAATAATCGTACTTGCAGCTTCAGCTGTGGTTGTAACTCTACCAGTTGTGCTTTCCACAGCTGACGTCACATCAGCAGTTGTGGTCTCTCCAACAGGGGTGGCAATAGAACTGGAAGTCACTCCTGCAGTAGTGATTATCTCAGCAGTAGTTGTTTGGGCTGCTGAAGTGATTTCAACAGTAGTTGGCTCTGCAACAGTAGTCTTAGCATCAGTGGTCACACCAGAGGTTGTAGTTACGTCAGATATTGTGGTCTGAATAACCGTACTTGCAGCTTCAGCTGTGGTTCTAGCTCTACCAGTTGTGCTTTCCACAGCTGACGTCCCATCAGCAGTTGTGGTCTCTGCAACATTGGTGGCCACAGAACTTGAAGTCACTCCTGCAGTAGTGATTATCCCTGCAGTAGTTGTTTGGGCTGCTGAAGTGATTTCAACAGTAGTTGGCTCTGCAGCAGTGGTCTCAGCACCAGTGGTCACACCAGGAGTTGTAGTTACTTCAGATACTGTGGTCTGAACAACTGTACTTGTAGCTTCAGCTTTGCTTGTGGCACTACCAGTTGTGCTTTCAACAGCCGAAGTCACATCAGCAGTTGTTGTGTCTGCAGCAGGGGTGGACACAGACTCTGTAGTCACTCCTGCAGTAGTGATTATCTCAGTAGTAGTTGTTTGGGCTGCTGCAGTGATTTCAACAGTAGTTGGCTCTGCAGCAGTGCTCTGAGCATCAGTGGTCACACCAGAAGTTGTAGTTACGTCAGATATTGTGGTCTGAATAACCGTACTTGCAGTTTCAGCTGTGGTTGTAGCTCTACCAGTTGTGCTTTCCACAGCTGACGTCACATCAGCAGTTTTGGTCTCTGCAACAGGGGTGGCCACAGAACTTGAAGTCACTCCTGCAGTAGTGATTATCTCAGCAGTAGTTGTTTGGGCTGCTGAAGTGATTTCAACAGTAGTTGGCTCTACAGCAGTGGTCTGAGCATCAGTGGTCACACCAGAGGTTGTAGTTACGTCAGATATTGTGGTCTGAATAACCGTACTTGCAGCTTCAGCTGTGGTTGTAGCTCTACCAGTTGTGCTTTCCACAGCTGACGTCACATCAGCAGTTGTGGTCTCTGCAACATTGGTGGCCACAGAACTTGAAGTCACTCCTGCAGTAGTGATTATCCCAGCAGTAGTTGTTTGGGCTGCTGAAGTGATTTCAACAGTAGTTGGCTCTGCAACAGTGGTCTTAGCATCAGTGGTCACACCAGAAGTTGTAGTTACTTCAGATACTGTGGTCTGAACAACTGTACTTGTAACTTCAGCTTTGCTTGTGGCACTACCAGTTGTGCTTTCAACAGCCGAAGTCACATCAGCACCAGTGGTCACACCTTGAGTTGTAGTTAATTCAGATACTGTGGTCTGAACAACTGTACTTGTAGCTTCAGCTGTGGTTGTGGCTCTACCAGTTGTGCTTTCTACAGCTGATGTCACTTCAGCAGTTGTTGTGTCTGCAGCAGGGGTGGACACAGACTCTGTAGTCACTCCTGCAGTAGTGAATATCTCAGCAGTAGTTGTTTGGGCTGCTGAAGTGATTTCAACAGTAGTTGGCTCTGCAGCAGTGGTCTCAGCATCAGTGGTCACACCAGAAGTTGTAGTTACTTCAGATATTGTGGTCTGAACAACTGTACTGGTAGCTTCAGCTTTGCTTGTGGCACTACCAGTTGTGCTTTCAACAGCCGAAGTTACATCAGCAGTTGTTGTGTCTGCAGCAGGGGTGGACACAGACTCTGTAGTCACTCCTGCAGTAGTGATTATCTCAGCAGTAGTTGTTTGGGCTGCTGAAGTGATTTCAACAGTAGTTGGCTCGGCAGCAGTGGTCTGAGCATCAGTGGTAACACCAGAAGTTGTAGTTACGTCAGATATTGTGGTCTGAATAATCGTACTTGCAGCTTCAGCTGTGGTTGTAACTCTACCAGTTGTGCTTTCCACAGCTGACGTCACATCAGCAGTTGTGGTCTCTCCAACAGGGGTGGCAATAGAACTGGAAGTCACTCCTGCAGTAGTGATTATCTCAGCAGTAGTTGTTTGGGCTGCTGAAGTGATTTCAACAGTAGTTGGCTCTGCAACAGTAGTCTTAGCATCAGTGGTCACACCAGAAGTTGTAGTTACTTCAGATACTGTGGTCTGAACAACTGTACTTGTAGCTTCAGCTTTGCTTGTGGCACTACCAGTTGTGCTTTCAACAGCCGAAGTCACATCAGCACCAGTGGTCACACCTTGAGTTGTAGTTACTACAGATACTGTGGTCTGAACAACTGTACTTGTAGCTTCAGCTGTGGTTGTGGCTCTACCAGTTGTGCTTTCCACAGCTGATGTCACATCAGCAGTTGTTGTGTCTGCAGCAGGGGTGGACACAGACTCTGTAGTCACTCCTGCAGTAGTGATTATCTCAGCAGTAGTTGTTTGGGCTGCTGAAGTGATTTCAACAGTAGTTGGATCTGCAGCAGTGGTCTGAGCATCAGTGGTCACACCAGAAGTTGTAGTTACGTCAGATATTGTGGTCTGAATAACCGTACTTGCGGCTTCAGCTGTGGTTGTAGCTCTACCAGTTGTGCTTTCCACAGCTGACGTCACATCAGCAGTTGTGGTCTCTGCAACATTGGTGGCCACAGAACTTGAAGTCACTCCTGCAGTAGTGATTATCCCAGCAGTAGTTGTTTGGGCTGCTGAAGTGATTTCAACAGTAGTTGGCTCTGCAGCAGTGGTCTCAGCACCAGTGGTCACACCAGAAGTTGTAGTTACTTCAGATACTGTGGTCTGAATAACCGTACTTGCAGCTTCAGCTGTGGTTGTAGCTCTACCAGTTGTGCTTTCCACAGCTGATGTCACATCAGCAGTTGTGGTCTCTGCAACAAGGGTGGCCACAGAACTTGAAGTCACTCCTGCAGTAGTGATTATCTCAACAGTAGTTGATTGGGCTGCTGAAGTGATTTCAACAGTAGTTGGCTCTCCAGAAGTGGTCTCAGCACCAGTGGTCACACCAGAAGTTGTAGTTACTTCAGATACTGTGGTCTGAATAACCGTACTTGCAGCTTCAGCTGTGGTTGTAGCTCTACCAGTTGTGCTTTCCACAGCTGATGTCACATCAGCAGTTGTGGTCTCTGCAACAAGGGTGGCCACAGAACTTGAAGTCACTCCTGCAGTAGTGATTATCTCAACAGTAGTTGATTGGGCTGCTGAAGTGATTTCAACAGTAGTTGGCTCTCCAGAAGTGGTCTCAGCATCAGTGGTCACACCAGAAGTTGTAGTTACTTCAGATACTGTGGTCTGAACAACTGTACTTGTAACTTCAGCTTTGCTTGTGGCACTACCAGTAGTGCTTTCCACAGCTGATGTCACATCAGCAGTTGTTGTGTCTGCAGTAGGGGTGGCCACAGACTCTGTAGTCACTCCTGCAGTAGTGATTATCTCAGCAGTAGTTGTTTGGGCTGCTGTAGTGATTTCAACAGTAGTTGGCTCGGCAGCAGTGGTCTGAGCATCAGTGGTCACACCAGAAGTTGTAGTTACGTCAGATATTGTGGTCTGAATAACCGTACTTGCAGCTTCAGCTGTGGTTGTAGCTCTACCAGTTGTGCTTTCCACAGCTGACGTCACATCAGCAGTTGTGGTCTCTGCAACATTGGTGGCCACAGAACTTGAAGTCACTTCTGCAGTAGTGATTATCCCAGCAGTAGTTGTTTGGGCTGCTGAAGTGATTTCAAAAGTAGTTGGCTCTGCAACAGTGGTCTTAGCATCAGTGGTCACACCAGAAGTTGTAGTTACTGAAGATACTGTGGTCTGAACAACTGTACTTGTAGCTTCAGCTTTGCTTGTGGCACTACCAGTTGTGCTTTCAACAGCCGAAGTCACATCAGCACCAGTGGTCACACCTTGAGTTGTAGTTAATTCAGATACTGTGGTCTGAACAACTGTACTTGTAGCTTCAGCTGTGGTTGTGGCTCTACCAGTTGTGCTTTCCACAGATGAAGTCACATCAGCAGTTGTTGTGTCTGCAGCAGGGGTGGCCACAGAACTTGAAGTCACTCCTGCAGTAGTGATTATCTCAGCAGTAGTTGATTGGGCTGCTGAAGTGATCTCAACAGTAGTTGGCTCTCCAGCAGTTGTCTCAGCATCAGTGGTCACACCAGAAGTTGTAGTTACTTCAGATACTGTGGTCTGAACAACTGTACTTGTAACTTCAGCTTTGCTTGTGGCACTACCAGTTGTCCTTTCCACAGCCGAAGTCACATCAGCACCAGTGGTCACACCTTGAGTTGTAGTTAATTCAAATACTGTGGTCTGAACAACTGTACTTGTAGCTTCAGCTGTGGTTGTGGCTCTACCAGTTGTGCTTTCCACAGCTGATGTCACATCAGCAGTTGTTGTGTCTGCAGCAGGGGTGGACACAGACTCTGTAGTCACTCCTGCAGTAGTGAATATCTCAGCAGTAGTTGTTTGGGCTGCTGAAGTGATTTCAACAGTAGTTGGCTCTGCAGCAGTGGTCTCAGCATCAGTGGTCACACCAGAAGTTGTAGTTACTTCAGATATTGTGGTCTGAACAACTGTACTGGTAGCTTCAGCTTTGCTTGTGGCACTACCAGTTGTGCTTTCCACAGCCGAGGTCACATCAGCACCAGTGGTCACACCTTGAGTTGTAGTTACTTCAGATACTGTGGTATGAACAACTGTACTTGTAGCTTCAGCTGTGGTTGTGGCTCTACCAGTTGTGCTTTCCACAGCTGATGTCACATCAGCAGTTGTTGTGTCTGCAGCAGGGGTGGACACAGACTCTGTAGTCACTCCTGCAGTAGTGAATATCTCAGCAGTAGTTGTTTGGACTGCTGAAGTGATTTCAACAGTAGTTGGCTCTGCAGCAGTGGTCTCAGCATCAGTGGTCACACCAGAAGTTGTAGTTACTTCAGATATTGTGGTCTGAACAACTGTACTGGTAGCTTCAGCTTTGCTTGTGGCACTACCAGTTGTGCTTTCCACAGCCGAAGTCACATCAGCACCAGTGGTCACACCTTGAGTTGTAGTTACTTCAGATACTGTGGTATGAACAACTGTACTTGTAGCTTCAGCTGTGGTTGTGGCTCTACCAGTTGTGCTTTCCACATCTGATGTCACATCAGCAGTTGTTGTGTCTGCAGCAGGGGTGGACACCGACTCTGTAGTCACTCCAAAAGTAGTGATTATCTCAGCAGTAGTTGTTTGGGCTGCTGAAGTGATTTCAACAGTAGTTGGCTCGGCAGCAGTGGTCTGAGCATCAGTGGTAACACCAGAAGTTGTAGTTACGTCAGATATTGTGGTCTGAATAACCTTACTTGCAGCTTCAGCTGTGGTTGTAGCTCTACCAGTTGTGCTTTCCACAGCTGACGTCACATCAGCAGTTGTGGTCTCTGCAACATCGGTGGCCACAGAACTTGAAGTCACTCCTGCAGTAGTGATTATCCCAGCAGTGGTTGTTTGGGCTGCTGAAGTGATTTCAAAAGTAGTTGGCTCTGCAACAGTGGTCTTAGCATCAGTGGTCACACCAGAAGTTGTAGTTACTGAAGATACTGTGGTCTGAACAACTGTACTTGTAGCTTCAGCTTTGCTTGTGGCACTACCAGTTGTGCTTTCAACAGCCGAAGTCACATCAGCACCAGTGGTCACACCTTGAGTTGTAGTTAATTCAGATACTGTGGTCTGAACAACTGTACTTGTAGCTTCAGCTGTGGTTGTGGCTCTACCAGTTGTGCTTTCCACAGATGAAGTCACATCAGCAGTTGTTGTGTCTGCAGCAGGGGTGGCCACAGAACTTGAAGTCACTCCTGCAGTAGTGATTATCTCAGCAGTAGTTGATTGGGCTGCTGAAGTGATCTCAACAGTAGTTGGCTCTCCAGCAGTTGTCTCAGCATCAGTGGTCACACCAGAAGTTGTAGTTACTTCAGATACTGTGGTCTGAACAACTGTACTTGTAACTTCAGCTTTGCTTGTGGCACTACCAGTTGTCCTTTCCACAGCCGAAGTCACATCAGCACCAGTGGTCACACCTTGAGTTGTAGTTAATTCAAATACTGTGGTCTGAACAACTGTACTTGTAGCTTCAGCTGTGGTTGTGGCTCTACCAGTTGTGCTTTCCACAGCTGATGTCACATCAGCAGTTGTTGTGTCTGCAGCAGGGGTGGACACAGACTCTGTAGTCACTCCTGCAGTAGTGAATATCTCAGCAGTAGTTGTTTGGGCTGCTGAAGTGATTTCAACAGTAGTTGGCTCTGCAGCAGTGGTCTCAGCATCAGTGGTCACACCAGAAGTTGTAGTTACTTCAGATATTGTGGTCTGAACAACTGTACTGGTAGCTTCAGCTTTGCTTGTGGCACTACCAGTTGTGCTTTCCACAGCCGAGGTCACATCAGCACCAGTGGTCACACCTTGAGTTGTAGTTACTTCAGATACTGTGGTATGAACAACTGTACTTGTAGCTTCAGCTGTGGTTGTGGCTCTACCAGTTGTGCTTTCCACAGCTGATGTCACATCAGCAGTTGTTGTGTCTGCAGCAGGGGTGGACACAGACTCTGTAGTCACTCCTGCAGTAGTGAATATCTCAGCAGTAGTTGTTTGGACTGCTGAAGTGATTTCAACAGTAGTTGGCTCTGCAGCAGTGGTCTCAGCATCAGTGGTCACACCAGAAGTTGTAGTTACTTCAGATATTGTGGTCTGAACAACTGTACTGGTAGCTTCAGCTTTGCTTGTGGCACTACCAGTTGTGCTTTCCACAGCCGAAGTCACATCAGCACCAGTGGTCACACCTTGAGTTGTAGTTACTTCAGATACTGTGGTATGAACAACTGTACTTGTAGCTTCAGCTGTGGTTGTGGCTCTACCAGTTGTGCTTTCCACATCTGATGTCACATCAGCAGTTGTTGTGTCTGCAGCAGGGGTGGACACCGACTCTGTAGTTACTCCTGAAGTAGTGATTATCTCAGCAGTAGTTGTTTGGGCTGCTGAAGTGATTTCAACAGTAGTTGGCTCGGCAGCAGTGGTCTGAGCATCAGTGGTAACACCAGAAGTTGTAGTTACGTCAGATATTGTGGTCTGAATAACCTTACTTGCAGCTTCAGCTGTGGTTGTAGCTCTACCAGTTGTGCTTTCCACAGCTGACGTCACATCAGCAGTTGTGGTCTCTGCAACATCGGTGGCCACAGAACTTGAAGTCACTCCTGCAGTAGTGATTATCCCAGCAGTGGTTGTTTGGGCTGCTGAAGTGATTTCAAAAGTAGTTGGCTCTGCAACAGTGGTCTTAGCATCAGTGGTCACACCAGAAGTTGTAGTTATTTCAGATACTGTGGTCTGAACAACTGTACTTGTAGCTTCAGCTTTGCTTGTGGCACTACCAGTTGTGCTTTCAACAGCCGAAGTCACATCAGCACCAGTGGTCACACCTTGAGTTGTAGTTAATTCAGATACTGTGGTCTGAACAACTGTACTTGTAGCTTCAGCTGTGGTTGTGGCTCTACCAGTTGTGCTTTCCACAGCTGATGTCACATTAGCAGTTGTTGTGTCTGCAGCAGGGGTGGCCACAGAACTTGAAGTCACTCCTGCAGTAGTGATTATCTCAGCAGTAGTTGTTTGGGCTGCTGAAGTGATTTCAAAAGTAGTTGGCTCTGCAACAGTGGTCTTAGCATCAGTGGTCACACCAGAAGTTGTAGTTACTTCAGATACTGTGGTCTGAACAACTGTACTTGTAACTGCAGCTTTGCTTGTGGCACTACCAGTTGTGCTTTCCACAGCCGAAGTCACATCAGCACCAGTGGTCACACCTTGAGTTGTAGTTACTTCAGATACTGTGGTATGAACAACTGTACTTGTAGCTTCAGCTGTGGTTGTGGCTCTACCAGTTGTGCTTTCCACAGCTGATGTCACATCAGCAGTTGTTGTGTCTGCAGCAGGGGTGGACACAGACTCTGTAGTCACTCCTGAAGTAGTGATTATCTCAGCAGTAGTTGTTTGGGCTGCTGAAGTGATTTCAACAGTAGTTGGCTCGGCAGCAGTGGTCTGAGCATCAGTGGTCACACCAGAAGTTGTAGTTACGTCAGATATTGTGGTCTGAATAACCGTACTTGCAGCTTCAGCTGTGGTTGTAGCTCTACCAGTTGTGCTTTCCACAGCTGACGTCACATCAGCAGTTGTGGTCTCTGCAACAGGGATGGCCACAGAACTTGAAGTCACTCCTGCAGTAGTGATTATCTCAGCAGTAGTTGTTTGGGCTGCTGAAGTGATTTCAACAGTAGTTGGCTCTGCAGCAGTGGTCTCAGCATCAGTGGTCACACCAGGAGTTGTAGTTACTCCAGATACTGTGGTCTGAACAACTGTACTTGTAGCTTCAGCTTTGCTTGTGGCACTACCAGTTGTGCTTTCAACAGCTGATGTCACATCAGCAGTTGTTGTGTCTGCAGCAGGGGTGGACACGGACTCTGTAGTCACTCCTGCAGTAGTGATTATCTCAGCAGTAGTTGTTTGGGCTGCTGAAGTGATTTCAACAGTAGTTGGCTCTGCAGCAGTGGTCTGAGCATCAGTGGTCACACCAGAAGTTGTAGTTATTTCAGATACTGTGGTCTGAACAACTGTACTTGTAGCTTCAGCTTTGCTTGTGGCACTACCAGTTGTGCTTTCAACAGCCGAAGTCACATCAGCACCAGTGGTCACACCTTGAGTTGTAGTTAATTCAGATACTGTGGTCTGAACAACTGTACTTGTAGCTTCAGCTGTGGTTGTGGCTCTACCAGTTGTGCTTTCCACAGCTGATGTCACATTAGCAGTTGTTGTGTCTGCAGCAGGGGTGGCCACAGAACTTGAAGTCACTCCTGCAGTAGTGATTATCTCAGCAGTAGTTGTTTGGGCTGCTGAAGTGATTTCAAAAGTAGTTGGCTCTGCAACAGTGGTCTTAGCATCAGTGGTCACACCAGAAGTTGTAGTTACTTCAGATACTGTGGTCTGAACAACTGTACTTGTAACTGCAGCTTTGCTTGTGGCACTACCAGTTGTGCTTTCCACAGCCGAAGTCACATCAGCACCAGTGGTCACACCTTGAGTTGTAGTTACTTCAGATACTGTGGTATGAACAACTGTACTTGTAGCTTCAGCTGTGGTTGTGGCTCTACCAGTTGTGCTTTCCACAGCTGATGTCACATCAGCAGTTGTTGTGTCTGCAGCAGGGGTGGACACAGACTCTGTAGTCACTCCTGAAGTAGTGATTATCTCAGCAGTAGTTGTTTGGGCTGCTGAAGTGATTTCAACAGTAGTTGGCTCGGCAGCAGTGGTCTGAGCATCAGTGGTCACACCAGAAGTTGTAGTTACGTCAGATATTGTGGTCTGAATAACCGTACTTGCAGCTTCAGCTGTGGTTGTAGCTCTACCAGTTGTGCTTTCCACAGCTGACGTCACATCAGCAGTTGTGGTCTCTGCAACAGGGATGGCCACAGAACTTGAAGTCACTCCTGCAGTAGTGATTATCTCAGCAGTAGTTGTTTGGGCTGCTGAAGTGATTTCAACAGTAGTTGGCTCTGCAGCAGTGGTCTCAGCATCAGTGGTCACACCAGGAGTTGTAGTTACTCCAGATACTGTGGTCTGAACAACTGTACTTGTAGCTTCAGCTTTGCTTGTGGCACTACCAGTTGTGCTTTCAACAGCTGATGTCACATCAGCAGTTGTTGTGTCTGCAGCAGGGGTGGACACGGACTCTGTAGTCACTCCTGCAGTAGTGATTATCTCAGCAGTAGTTGTTTGGGCTGCTGAAGTGATTTCAACAGTAGTTGGCTCTGCAGCAGTGGTCTGAGCATCAGTGGTCACACCAGAAGTTGTAGTTACGTCAGATATTGTGGTCTGAATAACCGTACTTGCAGCTTCAGCTGTGGTTGTAGCTCTACCAGTTGTGCTTTCCACAGCTGATGTCACATCAGCAATTGTGGTCTCTGCAACAAGGGTGGCCACAGAACTTGAAGGCACTCCTGCAGTAGTGATTATCTCAGCAGTAGTTGATTGGGCTGCTGAAGTGATTTCAACAGTAGTTGGCTCTCCAGCAGTGGTCTCAGCATCAGTGGTCACACCAGAAGTTGTAGTTACTTCAGATACTGTGATCTGAACAACTGTACTTGTAACTTCAGCTTTGCTTGTGGCACTACCAGTTGTGCTTTCCACAGCCGAAGTCACATCAGCACCAGTGGTCACACCTTGAGTTGTAGTTACTTCAGATACTGTGGTATGAACAACTGTACTTGTAGCTTCAGCTGTGGTTGTGGCTCTACCAGTTGTGCTTTCCACAGCTGATGTCACATCAGCAGTTGTTGTGTCTGCAGCAGGGGTGGACACAGACTCTGTAGTCACTCCTGAAGTAGTGATTATCTCAGCAGTAGTTGTTTGGGCTGCTGAAGTGATTTCAACAGTAGTTGGCTCAGCAGCAGTGGTCTGAGCATCAGTGGTAACACCAGAAGTTGTAGTTACGTCAGATACTGTGGTCTGAACAACTGTACTTGTAGCTTCAGCTTTGCTTGTGGCACTACCAGTTGTGCTTTCAACAGCCGAAGTCACATCAGCACCAGTGGTCACACCTTGAGTTGTAGTTAATTCAGATACTGTGGTCTGAACAACTGTACTTGTAGCTTCAGCTGTGGTTGTGGCTCTACCAGTTGTGCTTCCCACAGCTGATGTCACATCAGCAGTTGTTGTGTCTGCAGCAGGGGTGGCCACAGAACTTGAAGTCACTCCTGCAGTAGTGATTATCTCTGCAGTAGTTGATTGGGCTGCTGAAGTGATTTCAACAGTAGTTGGCTCTCCAGCAGTGGTCTCAGCATCAGTGGTCACACCAGAAGTTGTAGTTACTTCAGATACTGTGGTCTGAACAACTGTACTCATAACTTCAGCTTTGCTTGTGGCACTACCAGTTGTGCTTTCCACAGCCGAAGTCACATCAGCACCAGTGGTCACACCTTGAGTTGTAGTTACTTCAGATACTGTGGTATGAACAACTGTACTTGTAGCTTCAGCTGTGGTTGTGGCTCTACCAGTTGTGCTTTCCACAGCTGATGTCACATCAGCAGTTGTTGTGTCTGCAGCAGGGGTGGACACAGACTCTGTAGTCACTCCTGAAGTAGTGATTATCTCAGCAGTAGTTGTTTGGGCTGCTGAAGTGATTTCAACAGTAGTTGGCTCGGCAGCAGTGGTCTGAGCATCAGTGGTCACACCAGAAGTTGTAGTTACGTCAGATATTGTGGTCTGAATAACCGTACTTGCAGCTTCAGCTGTGGTTGTAGCTCTACCAGTTGTGCTTTCCACAGCTGACGTCACATCAGCAGTTGTGGACTCTGCAACAGGGATGGCCACAGAACTTGAAGTCACTCCTGCAGTAGTGATTATCTCAGCAGTAGTTGTTTGGGCTGCTGAAGTGATTTCAACAGTAGTTGGCTCTGCAGCAGTGGTCTGAGCATCAGTGGTCACACCAGATGTTGTAGTTACGTCAGATATTGTGGTCTGAATAACCGTACTTGCAGCTTCAGCTGTGGTTGTAGCTCTACCAGTTGTGCTTTCCACAGCTGACGTCACATCAGCAGTTGTGGTCTCTGCAACATTGGTGGCCACAGAACTTGAAGTCACTCCTGCAGTAGTGATTATCCCAGCAGTAGTTGTTTGGGCTGCTGAAGTGATTTCAACAGTAGTTAGCTCTGCAGCAGTGGTCTCAGCATCAGTGGTCACACCAGGAGTTGTAGTTACTTCAGATACTGTGGTCTGAACAACTGTACTTGTAGCTTCAGCTTTGCTTGTGGCACTACCAGTTGTGCTTTCAACAGCTGATGTCACATCAGCAGTTGTTGTGTCTGCAGCAGGGGTGGACACGGACTCTGTAGTCACTCCTGCAGTAGTGATTATCTCAGCAGTAGTTGTTTGGGCTGCTGAAGTGATTTCAACAGTAGTTGGATCTGCAGCAGTGGTCTGAGCATCAGTGGTCACACCAGAAGTTGTAGTTACGTCAGATATTGTGGTCTGAATAACCGTACTTGCAGCTTCAGCTGTGGTTGTAGCTCTACCAGTTGTGCTTTCCACAGCTGACGTCACATCAGCAGTTGTGGTCTCTGCAACATTGGTGGCCACAGAACTTGAAGTCACTCCTGCAGTAGTGATTATCCCAGCAGTAGTTTTTTGGGCTGCTGAAGTGATTTCAACAGTAGTTGGCTCTGCAGCAGTGGTCTGAGCATCAGTGGTCACAAAAGAAGTTGTAGTTACGTCAGATATTGTGGTCTGAATAACCGTACTTGCAGCTTCAGCTGTGGTTGTAGCTCTACCAGTTGTGCTTTCCACAGCTGACGTCACATCAGCAGTTGTGGTATCTGCAACAGGGGTGGCCACAGAACTTGAAGTCACTCCTGCAGTAGTGATTATCCCAGCAGTAGTTGTTTGGGCTGCTGAAGTGATTTCAACAGTAGTTGGCTCTGCAACAGTGGTCTTAGCATCAGTGGTCACACCAGAAGTTGTAGTTACTTCAGATACTGTGGTCTGAACAACTGTACTTGTAGCTTCAGCTTTGCTTGTGGCACTACCAGTTGTGCTTTCCACAGCCGAAGTCACATCAGCACCAGTGGTCACACCTTGAGTTGTAGTTAATTCAGATACTGTGGTCTGAACAACTGTACTTGTAGCTTCAGCTGTGGTTGAGGCTCTACCAGTTGTGCTTTCCACAGCTGATGTCACATCAGCAGTTGTTGTGTCTGCAGCAGGGGTGGACACAGACACTGTAGTCACTCCTGAAGTAGTGATTATCTCAGCAGTAGTTGTTTGGGCTGCTGAAGTGATTTCAACAGTAGTTGGCTCTGCAGCAGTGGTCTGAGCATCAGTGGTCACACCAGAAGTTGTAATTACGTCAGATATTGTGGTCTGAATAACCGTACTTGCAGCTTCAGCTGTGGTTGTAGCTCTACCAGTTGTGCTTTCCACAGCTGATGTCACATCAGCAGTTGTGGTCTCTGCAACAAGGGTGGCCACAGAACTTGAAGTCACTCCTGCAGTAGTGATTATCTCAGCAGTAGTTGATTGGGCTGCTGAAGTGATTTCAACAGTAGTTGGCTCTCCAGCAGTGGTCTCAGCATCAGTGGTCACACCAGAAGTTGTGGTTACTTCAGATACTGTGATCGGAACAACTGTACTTGTAACTTCAGCTTTGCTTGTGGCACTACCAGTTGTGCTTTCCACAGCCGAAGTCACATCAGCAGTTGTGTCTGCAGCAGGGGTGGACACAGACTCTGTAGTCACTCCTGAAGTAGTGATTATCTCAGCAGTAGTTGTTTGGGCTGCTGAAGTGATTTCAACAGTAGTTGGCTCGGCAGCAGTGGTCTGAGCATCAGTGGTCACACCAGAAGTTGTAGTTACGTCAGATATTGTGGTCTGAATAACCGTACTTGCAGCTTCAGCTGTGGTTGTAGCTCTACCAGTTGTGCTTTCCACAGCTGACGTCACATCAGCAGTTGTGGTCTCTGCAACATTGGTGGCCACAGAACTTGAAGTCACTCCTGCAGTAGTGATTATCTCAGCAGTAGTTGTTTGGGCTGCTGAAGTGATTTCAACAGAAGTTGGCTCTGCAGCAGTGGTCTGAGCATCAGTGGTCACACCAGGAGTTGTAGTTACTTCAGATACTGTGGTCTGAACAACTGTACTTGTAGCTTCAGCTTTGCTTGTGGCACTACCAGTTGTGCTTTCAACAGCTGATGTCACATCAGCAGTTGTTGTGTCTGCAGCAGGGGTGGTCACAGACTCTGTAGTCACTCCTGCAGTAGTGATTATCTCAGCAGTAGTTGTTTGGGCTGCTGAAGTGATTTCAACAGTAGTTGGCTCTGCAGCAGTGGTGTGAGCATCAGTGGTCACACCAGAAGTTGTAGTTACATCAGATATTGTGGTCTGAATAACCGTACTTCCAGCTTCAGCTGTGGTTGTAGCTCTACCAGTTTTGCTTTCCACAGCTGACGTCACATCAGCAGTTTTGGTCTCTGCAACAGGGGTGGCCACAGAACTTGAAGTTACTCCTGCAGTAGTGATTATCTCAGCAGTAGTTGTTTGGGCTGCTGAAGTGATTTCAACAGTAGTTGGCTCTGCAGCAGTGGTCTCAGCACCGGTGGTCACACCAGGAGTTGTAGTTTCTTCAGATACTGTGGTCTGAACCATTGTACTTGTAGCTGCAGCTTTGCTTGTGGCACTACCAGTTGTGCTTTCAACAGCCGAAGTCACATCAGCACCAGTGGTCACACCTTGAGTTGTAGTTACTTCAGATACTGTGGTATAAACAACTGTACTTGTAGCTTCAGCTGTGGTTGTGGCTCTACCAGTTGTGCTTTCGACAGCTGACGTCAAATCAGCAGTTGTGGTCTCTGCAACGTTGGTGGCCACAGAACTGGAAGTAACTCCTGCAGTAGTGATTATCCCAGCAGTAGTTGTTTGGGCTGCTGAAGTGATTTCAACAGTAGTTGGCTCTGCAGCAGTGGTCTCAGCACCAGTGGTCACACCAGGAGTTGTAGTTACTTCAGATACTGTGGTCTGAACACCTGTACTTGTAGCTTCAGCTTTGCTTGTGGCACTACCAGTTGTGCTTTCAAAAGCCGAAGTCACATCAGCACCAGTGGTCACACCTTGAGTTGTAGTTACTTCAGATACTGTGGTATGAACAACTGTACTTGTAGCTTCAGCTGTGGTTGTGGCTCTACCAGTTGTGCTTTCCACAGCTGATGTCACATCAGCAGTTGTTGTGTCTGCAGCAGGGGTGGACACAGACTCTGTAGTCACTCCTGAAGTAGTGATTATCTCAGCAGTAGTTGTTTGGGCTGCTGAAGTGATTTCAACAGTAGTTGGCTCGGCAGCAGTGGTCTGAGCATCAGTGGTCACACCAGAAGTTGTAGTTACGTCAGATACTGTGGTCTGAATAACCGTACTTGCAGCTTCAGCTGTGGTTGTAGCTCTACCAGTTGTGCTTTCCACAGCTGACGTCAAATCAGCAGTTGTGGTCTCTGCAACATTGGTGGCAACAGAACTTGAAGTCACTCCTGCAGTAGTGATTATCCCAGCAGTAGTTGTTTGGGCTGCTGAAGTGATTTTAAAAGTAGTTGGCTCTGAAACAGTGGTCTTAGCATCAGTGGTCACACCAGAAGTTGTAGTTACTTCAGATACTGTGGTCTGAACAACTGTACTTGTAGCTTCAGCTTTGCTTGTGGCACTACCAGTTGTGCTTTTAACAGCCGAAGTCACATCAGCACCAGTGGTCACACCTTGAGTTGTAGTTAATTCAGATACTGTGGTCTGAACAACTGTACTTGTAGCTTCAGCTGTGGTTGTGGCTCTACCAGTTGTGCTTTCCACAGCTGATGTCACATCAGCAGTTGTTGTGTCTGCAGCAGGGGTGGCCACAGAACTAGAAGTCACTCCTGCAGTAGTGATTATCTCAGCAGTAGTTGATTGGGCTGCTGAAGTGATTTCAACAGTAGTTGGCTCTCCAGCAGTGGTCTCAGCACCAGTGGTCACACCAGAAGTTGTAGTTACTTCAGATACTGTGGTCTGAACAACTGTACTTGTAACTTCAGCTTTGCTTGTGGCACTACCAGTTGTGCTTTCCACAGCCGAAGTCACATCAGCACCAGTGGTCACACCTTGAGTTGAAGTTAATTCAGATACTGTGGTCTGAACAACTGTACTTGTAGCTTCAGCTGTGGTTGTGGCTCTACCAGTTGTGCTTTCCACAGCTGTTGTCACATCAGCAGTTGTTGTGTCTGCAGCAGGGGTGGACACAGACTCTGTAGTCACTCCTGCAGTAGTGATTATCTCAGCAGTAGTTGATTGGGCTGCTGAAGTGATTTCAACAGTAGTTGGCTCTCCAGCAGTGGTCTCAGCACCAGTGGTCACACCAGAAGTTGTAGTTACTTCAGATACTGTGGTCTGAACAACTGTACTTGTAACTTCAGCTTTGCTTGTGGCACTACCAGTTGTGCTTTCCACAGCCGAAGTCACATCAGCACCAGTGGTCACACCTTGAGTTGTAGTTAATTCAGATACTGTGGTCTGAACAACTGTACTTGTAGCTTCAGCTGTGGTTGTGGCTCTACCAGTTGTGCTTTCCACAGCTGTTGTCACATCAGCAGTTGTTGTGTCTGCAGCAGGGGTGGACACAGACTCTGTAGTCACTCCTGCAGTAGTGAATATCTCAGCAGTAGTTGTTTGGGCTGCTGAAGTGATTTCAACAGTAGTTGGCTCTGCAGCAGTGGTCTGAGCATCAGTGGTCACACCAGAAGTTGTAGTTACTTCAGATATTGTGGTCTGAACAACTGTACTGGTAGCTTCAGCTTTGCTTGTGGCACTACCAGTTGTGCTTTCCACAGCCGAAGTCACATCAGCACCAGTGGTCACACCTTGAGTTGTAGTTACTTCAGATACTGTGGTATGAACAACTGTACTTGTAGCTTCAGCTGTGGTTGTGGCTCTACCAGTTGTGCTTTCCACAGCTGATGTCACATCAGCAGTTGTTGTGTATGCAGCAGGGGTGGACACAGACTCTGTAGTCACTCCTGCAGTAGTGAATATCTCAGCAGTAGTTGTTTGGGCTGCTGAAGTGATTTCAACAGTAGTTGGCTCTGCAGCAGTGGTCTCAGCATCAGTGGTCACACCAGAAGTTGTAGTTACTTCAGATATTGTGGTCTGAACAACTGTACTTGTAGCTTCAGCTTTGCTTGTGGCACTACCAGTTGTGCTTTCCACAGCCGAAGTCACATCAGCACCAGTGGTCACAGACTCTGTAGTCACTCCTGCAGTAGTGAATATCTCAGCAGTAGTTGTTTGGGCTGCTGAAGTGATTTCAACAGTAGTTGGCTCTGCAGCAGTGGTCTCAGCATCAGTGGTCACACCAGAAGTTGTAGTTACTTCAGATATTGTGGTCTGAACAACTGTACTTGTAACTTCAGCTTTGCTTGTGGCACTACCAGTTGTGCTTTCCACAGCTGATGTCACATCAGCAGTTGTGTCTGCAGCAGGGGTGGCCACAGAACTTGAAGTCACTCCTGCAGTAGTGATTATCTCAGCAGTAGTTGATTGGGCTGCTGAAGTGATTTCAACAGTAGTTGGCTCTCCAGCAGTGGTCTCAGCATCAGTGGTCACACCAGAAGTTGTAGTTACTTCAGATATTGTGGTATGAACAACTGTACTTGTAGCTTCAGCTGTGGTTGTGGCTCTACCAGTTGTGCTTTCCACAGATGAAGTCACATCAGCAGTTGTTGTGTCTGCAGCAGGGGTGGACACAGACTCTGTAGTCACTCCTGAAGTAGTGATTATCTCAGCAGTAGTTGTTTTGGCTGCTGAAGTGATTTCAACAGTAGTTGGCTCGGCAGCAGTGGTCTGAGCATCAGTGGTAACACCAGAAGTTGTAGTTACGTCAGATATTGTGGTCTGAATAACCGTACTTGCAGCTTCAGCTGTGGTTGTAGCTCTACCAGTTGTGCTTTCCACAGCTGACGTCACATCAGCACCAGTGGTCACACCTTGAGTTGTAGTTACTTCAGATACTGTGGTATGAACAACTGTACTTGTAGCTTCAGCTGTGGTTGTGGCTCTACCAGTTGTGCTTTCCACAGCTGATGTCACATCAGCAGTTGTTGTGTCTGCAGCAGGGGTGGACACAGACTCTGTAGTCACTCCTGAAGTAGTGATTATCTCAGCAGTAGTTGTTTTGGCTGCTGAAGTGATTTCAACAGTAGTTGGCTCGGCAGCAGTGGTCTGAGCATCAGTGGTAACACCAGAAGTTGTAGTTACGTCAGATATTGTGGTCTGAATAACCGTACTTGCAGCTTCAGCTGTGGTTGTAGCTCTACCAGTTGTGCTTTCCACAGCTGACGTCACATCAGCAGTTGTGGTCTCTGCAACATTGGTGGCCACAGAACTTGAAGTCACTCCTGCAGTAGTGATTATCCCAGCAGTGGTTGTTTGGGCTGCTGAAGTGATTTCAAAAGTAGTTGGCTCTACAACAGTGGTCTTAGCATCAGTTGTCACACCAGAAGTTGTAGTTACTTCAGATACTGTGGTCTGAACAACTGTACTTGTAGCTTCAGCTTTGCTTGTGGCACTACCAGTTGTGCTTTCAACAGCCGAAGTCACATCAGCACCAGTGGTCACACCTTGAGTTGTAGTTAATTCAGATACTGTGGTCTGAACAACTGTACTTGTAGCTTCAGCTGTGGTTGTGGCTCTACCAGTTGTGCTTTCCACAGCTGATGTCACATCAGCAGTTGTTGTGTCTGCAGCAGGGGTGGCCACAGAACTTGAAGTCACTCCTGCAGTAGTGATTATCTCAGCAGTAGTTGATTGGGCTGCTGAAGTGATTTCAACAGTAGTTGGCTCTGCAGCAGTGGTCTCAGCATCAGTGGTCACACCAGAAGTTGTAGTTACTTCAGATACTGTGGTCTGAACAACTGTACTTGTAACTTCAGCTTTGCTTGTGGCACTACCAGTTGTGCTTTCCACAGCCGAAGTCAAATCAGCACCAATGGTCACACCTTGAGTTGTAGTTACTTCAGATACTGTGGTATGAACAACTGTACTTGTAGCTTCAGCTGTGGTTGTGGCTCTACCAGTTGTGCTTTCCACAGCTGATGTCACATCAGCAGTTGTTGTGTCTGCAGCAGGGGTGGACACAGACTCTGTAGTCACTCCTGAAGTAGTGATTATCTCAGCAGTAGTTGTTTGGGCTGCTGAAGTGATTTCAACAGTAGTTGGCTCGGCAACAGTGGTCTCAGCATCAGTGGTCACACCAGAAGTTGTACTTACGTCAGATATTGTGGTCTGAATAACCGTACTTGCAGCTTCAGCTGTGGTTGTAGGTCTACCAGTTGTGCTTTCCACAGCTGACGTCACATCAGCAGTTGTGGTCTCTGCAACAGGGATGGCCACAGAACTTGAAGTCACTCCTGCAGTAGTGATTATCTCAGCAGTAGTTGTTTGGGCTGCTGAAGTGATTTCAACAGTAGTTGGCTCTGCAGCAGTGGTCTGAGCATCAGTGGTCACACCAGAGGTTGTAGTTACGTCAGATACTGTGGTCTGAATAACCGTACTTGCAGCTTCAGCTGTGGTTGTAGCTCTACCAGTTGTGCTTTCCACAGCTGATGTCACATCAGCAGTTGTGGTCTCTGCAACAGGGGTGGCCACAGAACTTGAAGTCACTCCTGCAGTAGTGATTATCTCAGCAGTAGTTGTTTGGGCTGCTGAAGTGAATTGATTAGTAGTTGGCTCTGCAGCAGTTGTCTCAGCACCAGTGGTCACACCAGGAGTTGTTGTTTCTTCAGCTACAGTGGTCTGAATAACTGTACTTGTAGCTTCAGCTATGGTTGTGGCACTACCAGTTGTGCTTTCCACAGCTGATGTCACATCAGCAGTTGTTATGTCTGCAACAGGGGTGGCCACAGAACTTGAAGTCAGTCCTGCAGTAGTGATTATCTCAGCAGTAGTTGTTTGGGCTGCTGAAGTGATTTCAACAGTAGTTGGCACTGCAGCAGTGGTCTCAGCACCAGTGGTCACACCAGGAGTTGTTGTTTCTTCAGCTACAGTGGTCTGAATAACTGTACTTGTAGCTTCAGCTATGGTTGTGGCACTACCAGTTGTGCTTTCCACAGCTGATGTCACATCAGCAGTTGTTATGTCTGCAACAGGGGTGGCCACAGAACTTGAAGTCAGTCCTGCAGTAGTGATTATCTCAGCAGTAGTTGTTTGGGCTGCTGAAGTGATTTCAACAGTAGTTGGCACTGCAGCAGTGGTCTCAGCACCAGTGGTCACACCAGGAGTTGTAGTTACTTCAGATACTGTGGTCTGAACAACTGTACTTGTAGCTTCAGCTGTGGTTGTGACACTACCAGTTGTGCTTTCCACAGCTGATGTCACATCAGCAGTTGTTGTGTCTGCAGCAGGGGTGGACACAGACTCTGTGGTCACTCCTGCAGTAGTGATTATCTCAGCAGTAGTTGTTTGGGCTGCTGAAGTGATTTCAACAGAAGTTGGCTCTGCAGCAGTGGTCTGAGCATCAGTGGTCACACCAGGAGTTGTAGTTACTTCAGATACTGTGGTCTGAACAACTGTACTTGTAGCTTCAGCTTTGCTTGTGGCACTACCAGTTGTGCTTTCAACAGCTGATGTCACATCAGCAGTTGTTGTGTCTGCAGCAGGGGTGGTCACAGACTCTGTAGTCACTCCTGCAGTAGTGATTATCTCAGCAGTAGTTGTTTGGGCTGCTGAAGTGATTTCAACAGTAGTTGGCTCTGCAGCAGTGGTGTGAGCATCAGTGGTCACACCAGAAGTTGTAGTTACATCAGATATTGTGGTCTGAATAACCGTACTTCCAGCTTCAGCTGTGGTTGTAGCTCTACCAGTTTTGCTTTCCACAGCTGACGTCACATCAGCAGTTTTGGTCTCTGCAACAGGGGTGGCCACAGAACTTGAAGTTACTCCTGCAGTAGTGATTATCTCAGCAGTAGTTGTTTGGGCTGCTGAAGTGATTTCAACAGTAGTTGGCTCTGCAGCAGTGGTCTCAGCACCGGTGGTCACACCAGGAGTTGTAGTTTCTTCAGATACTGTGGTCTGAACCATTGTACTTGTAGCTGCAGCTTTGCTTGTGGCACTACCAGTTGTGCTTTCAACAGCCGAAGTCACATCAGCACCAGTGGTCACACCTTGAGTTGTAGTTACTTCAGATACTGTGGTATAAACACTGTACTTGTAGCTTCAGCTGTGGTTGTGGCTCTACCAGTTGTGCTTTCGACAGCTGACGTCAAATCAGCAGTTGTGGTCTCTGCAACGTTGGTGGCCACAGAACTGGAAGTAACTCCTGCAGTAGTGATTATCCCAGCAGTAGTTGTTTGGGCTGCTGAAGTGATTTCAACAGTAGTTGGCTCTGCAGCAGTGGTCTCAGCACCAGTGGTCACACCAGGAGTTGTAGGTACTTCAGATACTGTGGTCTGAACACCTGTACTTGTAGCTTCAGCTTTGCTTGTGGCACTACCAGTTGTGCTTTCAAAAGCCGAAGTCACATCAGCACCAGTGGTCACACCTTGAGTTGTAGTTAATTCAGATACTGTGGTCTGAACAACTGCACTTGTAGCTTCAGCTGTGGTTGTGGCTCTACCAGTTGTGCTTTCCACAGCTGATGTCACATCAGCAGTTGTTGTGTCTGCAGCAGGGGTGGACACAGACTCTGTAGTCACTCCTGAAGTAGTGATTATCTCAGCAGTAGTTGTTTGGGCTGCTGAAGTGATTTCAACAGTAGTTGGCTCGGCAGCAGTGGTCTGAGCATCAGTGGTCACACCAGAAGTTGTAGTTACGTCAGATACTGTGGTCTGAATAACCGTACTTGCAGCTTCAGCTGTGGTTGTAGCTCTACCAGTTGTGCTTTCCACAGCTGACGTCAAATCAGCAGTTGTGGTCTCTGCAACATTGGTGGCCACAGAACTTGAAGTCACTCCTGCAGTAGTGATTATCCCAGCAGTAATTGTTTGGGCTGCTGAAGTGATTTCAAAAGTAGTTGGCTCTGAAACAGTGGTCTTAGCATCAGTGGTCACACCAGAAGTTGTAGTTACTTCAGATACTGTGGTCTGAACAACTGTACTTGTAGCTTCAGCTTTGCTTGTGGCACTACCAGTTGTGCTTTTAACAGCCGAAGTCACATCAGCACCAGTGGTCACACCTTGAGTTGTAGTTAATTCAGATACTGTGGTCTGAACAACTGTACTTCTAGCTTCAGCTGTGGTTGTGGCTCTACCAGTTGTGCTTTCCACAGCTGATGTCACATCAGCAGTTGTTGTGTCTGCAGCAGGGGTGGCCACAGAACTAGAAGTCACTCCTGCAGTAGTGATTATCTCAGCAGTAGTTGATTGGGTTGCTGAAGTGATTTCAACAGTAGTTGGCTCTCCAGCAGTGGTCTCAGCACCAGTGGTCACACCAGAAGTTGTAGTTACTTCAGATACTGTGGTCTGAACAACTGTACTTGTAACTTCAGCTTTGCTTGTGGCACTACCAGTTGTGCTTTCCACAGCCGAAGTCACATCAGCACCAGTGGTCACACCTTGAGTTGTAGTTAATTCAGATACTGTGGTCTGAACAACTGTACTTGTAGCTTCAGCTGTGGTTGTGGCTCTACCAGTTGTGCTTTCCACAGCTGTTGTCACATCAGCAGTTGTTGTGTCTGCAGCAGGGGTGGACACAGACTCTGTAGTCACTCCTGCAGTAGTGAATATCTCAGCAGTAGTTGTTTGGGCTGCTGAAGTGATTTCAACAGTAGTTGGCTCTGCAGCAGTGGTCTGAGCATCAGTGGTCACACCAGAAGTTGTAGTTACTTCAGATATTGTGGTCTGAACAACTGTACTGGTAGCTTCAGCTTTGCTTGTGGCACTACCAGTTGTGCTTTCCACAGCCGAAGTCACATCAGCACCAGTGGTCACAGACTCTGTAGTCACTCCTGCAGTAGTGAATATCTCAGCAGTAGTTGTTTGGGCTGCTGAAGTGATTTCAACAGTAGTTGGCTCTGCAGCAGTGGTCTCAGCATCAGTGGTCACACCAGAAGTTGTAGTTACTTCAGATATTGTGGTCTGAACAACTGTACTTGTAACTTCAGCTTTGCTTGTGGCACTACCAGTTGTGCTTTCCACAGCTGATGTCACATCAGCAGTTGTTGTGTCTGCAGCAGGGGTGGCCACAGAACTTGAAGTCACTCCTGCAGTAGTGATTATCTCAGCAGTAGTTGATTGGGCTGCTGAAGTGATTTCAACAGTAGTTGGCTCTCCAGCAGTGGTCTCAGCATCAGTGGTCACACCAGAAGTTGTAGTTACTTCAGATATTGTGGTCTGAACAACTGTACTTGTAGCTTCAGCTTTGCTTGTGGCACTACCAGTTGTGCTTTCCACAGCCGAAGTCACATCAGCACCAGTGGTCACACCTTGAGTTGTAGTTACTTCAGATACTGTGGTATGAACAACTGTACTTGTAGCTTCAGCTGTGGTTGTGGCTCTACCAGTTGTGCTTTCCACAGCTGATGTCACATCAGCAGTTGTTGTGTCTGCAGCAGGGGTGGACACAGACTCTGTAGTCACTCCTGAAGTAGTGATTATCTCAGCAGTAGTTGTTTTGGCTGCTGAAGTGATTTCAACAGTAGTTGGCTCGGCAGCAGTGGTCTGAGCATCAGTGGTAACACCAGAAGTTGTAGTTACGTCAGATATTGTGGTCTGAATAACCTTACTTGCAGCTTCAGCTGTGGTTGTAGCTCTACCAGTTGTGCTTTCCACAGCTGACGTCACATCAGCAGTTGTGGTCTCTGCAACATTGGTGGCCACAGAACTTGAAGTCACTCCTGCAGTAGTGATTATCCCAGCAGTGGTTGTTTGGGCTGCTGAAGTGATTTCAAAAGTAGTTGGCTCTGCAACAGTGGTCTTAGCATCAGTTGTCACACCAGAAGTTGTAGTTACTTCAGATACTGTGGTCTGAACAACTGTACTTGTAGCTTCAGCTTTGCTTGTGGCACTACCAGTTGTGCTTTCCACAGCCGAAGTCACATCAGCACCAGTGGTCACACCTTGAGTTGTAGTTAATTCAGATACTGTGGTCTGAACAACTGTACTTGTAGCTTCAGCTGTGGTTGTGGCTCTACCAGTTGTGCTTTCCACAGCTGATGTCACATCAGCAGTTGTTGTGTCTGCAGCAGGGGTGGCCACAGAACTTGAAGTCACTCCTGCAGTAGTGATTATCTCAGCAGTAGTTGATTGGGCTGCTGAAGTGATTTCAACAGTAGTTGGCTCTCCAGCAGTGGTCTCAGCATCAGTGGTCACACCAGAAGTTGTAGTTACTTCAGATACTGTGGTCTGAACAACTGTACTTGTAACTTCAGCTTTGCTTGTGGCACTACCAGTTGTGCTTTCCACAGCCGAAGTCAAATCAGCACCAATGGTCACACCTTGAGTTGTAGTTACTTCAGATACTGTGGTATGAACAACTGTACTTGTAGCTTCAGCTGTGGTTGTGGCTCTACCAGTTGTGCTTTCCACAGCTGATGTCACATCAGCAGTTGTTGTGTCTGCAGCAGGGGTGGACACAGACTCTGTAGTCACTCCTGAAGTAGTGATTATCTCAGCAGTAGTTGTTTGGGCTGCTGAAGTGATTTCAACAGTAGTTGGCTCGGCAACAGTGGTCTCAGCATCAGTGGTCACACCAGAAGTTGTACTTACGTCAGATATTGTGGTCTGAATAACCGTACTTGCAGCTTCAGCTGTGGTTGTAGGTCTACCAGTTGTGCTTTCCACAGCTGACGTCACATCAGCAGTTGTGGTCTCTGCAACAGGGATGGCCACAGAACTTGAAGTCACTCCTGCAGTAGTGATTATCTCAGCAGTAGTTGTTTGGGCTGCTGAAGTGATTTCAACAGTAGTTGGCTCTGCAGCAGTGGTCTGAGCATCAGTGGTCACACCAGAGGTTGTAGTTACGTCAGATACTGTGGTCTGAATAACCGTACTTGCAGCTTCAGCTGTGGTTGTAGCTCTACCAGTTGTGCTTTCCACAGCTGACGTCACATCAGCAGTTGTGGTCTCTGCAACATTGGTGGCCACAGAACTTGAAGTCACTCCTGCAGTAGTGATTATCCCAGCAGTAGTTGTTTGGGCTGCTGAAGTGATTTCAACAGTAGTTGGCTCTGCAGCAGTGGTCTCAGCACCAGTGGTCACACCAGGAGTTGTAGTTACTTCAGATACTGTGGTCTGAACAACTGTACTTGTAGCTTCAGCTGTTGTTGAGGCTCTACCAGTTGTGCTTTCCACAGCTGATGTCACATCAGCAGTTGTTGTGTCTGCAGCAGGGGTGGACACAGACTCTGTAGTCACTCCTGCAGTAGTGATTATCTCAGCAGTAGTTGTTTTGGCTGCTGAAGTGATTTCAACAGTAGTTGGCTCTGCAGCAGTGGTCTGAGCATCAGTGGTCACACCAGAAGTTGTAGTTACTTCAGATACTGTTGTCTGAACTGTACTTGTAGCTTCAGCTTTGCTTGTGGCACTACCAGTTGTGCTTTCCACAGCCGAAGTCACATCTGCAGTTGTGTCTGCAGCAGGGGTGGACACAGTCTCTGTAGTCGCTCCTGCAGTAGTGATTATCTCAGCATTAGTTGTTTGGGCTGCTGAAGTGATGTCAAGAGTAGTTGGCTCTGCAGCAGTGGTCTTAGTATCAGTGGTCACACCAGAAGTTGTAGTTACGTCAGATATTGTGGTCTGAATAACTGTACTTGCAGCTTCAGCTGTGGTTGTGGCTCTACCAGTTTTGCTTTCGACAGCTGACGTCAAATCAGCAGTTGTGGTCTCTGCAACAGGGGTGGCCACAGAACTTGAAGTCACTCCTGCAGTAGTGATTATCCCAGCAGTAGTTGTTTGGGCTGCTGAAGTGATTTCAACAGTAGTTGGCTCTGCAGCAGTGGTCTCAGCACCAGTGGTCACACCTTGAGTTGTGGTTACTTCAGATACTGTGGTCTGAACACCTGTACTTGTAGCTTCAGCTGTGGTTGTGGCTCTACCAGTTGTGCTTTCCACAGCTGATGTCACATCAGCAGTTGTTGTGTCTGCAGCAGGGGTGGACACAGACTCTGTAGTCACTCCTGCAGTAGTGATTATCTCAGCATTAGTTGTTTGGGCTGCTGAAGTGATGTCAAGAGTAGTTGGCTCTGCAGCAGTGGTCTGAGTATCAGTGGTAACACCAGAAGTTGTAGTTACGTCAGATATTTTGGTCTGAATAACTGTACTTGCAGCTTCAGCTGTGGTTGTGGCTCTACCAGTTGTACTTTCCACAGCTGACGTCACATCAGCAGTTGTGGTCTCTGCAACAGGGGTGGCCACAGAACTTGAAGTCACTCCTGCAGTAGTGATTATCCCAGCAGTAGTTGTTTGGGCTGCTGAAGTGATTTCAACAGTAGTTGGCTCTGCAGCAGTGGTCTCAGCACCAGTGGTCACACCAGGAGTTGTAGTTATTTCAGATACTGTGGTCTGAACACCTGTACTTGTAGCTTCAGCTTTGCTTGTGGCACTACCAGTTGTGCTTTCAAGAGCCGAAGTCACATCAGCACCAGTGGTCACACCTTGAGTTGTAGTTACTTCAGATACTGTGGTCTGAACACCTGTAATTGTAGCTTCAGCTGTGGTTGTGGCTCTACCAGTTGTGCTTTCCACAGCTGATGTCACATCAACAATTGTTGTGTCTGCAGCAGGGTTGGACACAGACTCTGTAGTCACTCCTGCAGTAGTGATTATAACAGCAGTAGTTGTTTGGGCTGCTGAAGTGATTTCAACAGTAGTTGGCTCTGCAGCAGTGGTCTCAGCACCACTGGTCACACCAGGAGTTGTTGTTACGTCAGATACTGTGGTCTGAACAACTGTACTTGAAGCTTCAGCTGAGGTTGTGGCACTACCAGTTGTGCTTTCCACAGCCGAAGTCACATCAGCAGTTGTGTCTGCAGCAGGGGTGGACACAGACTCTGTAGTCACTCCTGAAGTAGTGATTATCTCAGCAGTAGTTGTTTGGGCTGCTGTAGTGATTTCAACAGTAGTTGGCTCTGCAGCAGTGGTCTCAGCATCAGTGGTCACACCAGAAGTTGTAGTTACGTCAGATATTGTGGTCTGAATAACTGTACTTGTAGCTTCAGCTTTGCTTGTGGCACTACCAGTTGTGCTTTCCACAGCCGAAGTCACATCAGCACCAGTGGTCACAGACTCTGTAGTCACTCCTGCAGTAGTGAATATCTCAGCAGTAGTTGTTTGGGCTGCTGAAGTGATTTCAACAGTAGTTGGCTCTGCAGCAGTGGTCTCAGCATCAGTGGTCACACCAGAAGTTGTAGTTACTTCAGATATTGTGGTCTGAACAACTGTACTTGTAACTTCAGCTTTGCTTGTGGCACTACCAGTTGTGCTTTCCACAGCTGATGTCACATCAGCAGTTGTTGTGTCTGCAGCAGGGGTGGCCACAGAACTTGAAGTCACTCCTGCAGTAGTGATTATCTCAGCAGTAGTTGATTGGGCTGCTGAAGTGATTTCAACAGTAGTTGGCTCTCCAGCAGTGGTCTCAGCATCAGTGGTCACACCAGAAGTTGTAGTTACTTCAGATATTGTGGTCTGAACAACTGTACTTGTAGCTTCAGCTTTGCTTGTGGCACTACCAGTTGTGCTTTCCACAGCCGAAGTCACATCAGCACCAGTGGTCACACCTTGAGTTGTAGTTACTTCAGATACTGTGGTATGAACAACTGTACTTGTAGCTTCAGCTGTGGTTGTGGCTCTACCAGTTGTGCTTTCCACAGCTGATGTCACATCAGCAGTTGTTGTGTCTGCAGCAGGGGTGGACACAGACTCTGTAGTCACTCCTGAAGTAGTGATTATCTCAGCAGTAGTTGTTTTGGCTGCTGAAGTGATTTCAACAGTAGTTGGCTCGGCAGCAGTGGTCTGAGCATCAGTGGTAACACCAGAAGTTGTAGTTACGTCAGATATTGTGGTCTGAATAACCTTACTTGCAGCTTCAGCTGTGGTTGTAGCTCTACCAGTTGTGCTTTCCACAGCTGACGTCACATCAGCAGTTGTGGTCTCTGCAACATTGGTGGCCACAGAACTTGAAGTCACTCCTGCAGTAGTGATTATCCCAGCAGTGGTTGTTTGGGCTGCTGAAGTGATTTCAAAAGTAGTTGGCTCTGCAACAGTGGTCTTAGCATCAGTTGTCACACCAGAAGTTGTAGTTACTTCAGATACTGTGGTCTGAACAACTGTACTTGTAGCTTCAGCTTTGCTTGTGGCACTACCAGTTGTGCTTTCCACAGCCGAAGTCACATCAGCACCAGTGGTCACACCTTGAGTTGTAGTTAATTCAGATACTGTGGTCTGAACAACTGTACTTGTAGCTTCAGCTGTGGTTGTGGCTCTACCAGTTGTGCTTTCCACAGCTGATGTCACATCAGCAGTTGTTGTGTCTGCAGCAGGGGTGGCCACAGAACTTGAAGTCACTCCTGCAGTAGTGATTATCTCAGCAGTAGTTGATTGGGCTGCTGAAGTGATTTCAACAGTAGTTGGCTCTCCAGCAGTGGTCTCAGCATCAGTGGTCACACCAGAAGTTGTAGTTACTTCAGATACTGTGGTCTGAACAACTGTACTTGTAACTTCAGCTTTGCTTGTGGCACTACCAGTTGTGCTTTCCACAGCCGAAGTCAAATCAGCACCAATGGTCACACCTTGAGTTGTAGTTACTTCAGATACTGTGGTATGAACAACTGTACTTGTAGCTTCAGCTGTGGTTGTGGCTCTACCAGTTGTGCTTTCCACAGCTGATGTCACATCAGCAGTTGTTGTGTCTGCAGCAGGGGTGGACACAGACTCTGTAGTCACTCCTGAAGTAGTGATTATCTCAGCAGTAGTTGTTTGGGCTGCTGAAGTGATTTCAACAGTAGTTGGCTCGGCAACAGTGGTCTCAGCATCAGTGGTCACACCAGAAGTTGTACTTACGTCAGATATTGTGGTCTGAATAACCGTACTTGCAGCTTCAGCTGTGGTTGTAGGTCTACCAGTTGTGCTTTCCACAGCTGACGTCACATCAGCAGTTGTGGTCTCTGCAACAGGGATGGCCACAGAACTTGAAGTCACTCCTGCAGTAGTGATTATCTCAGCAGTAGTTGTTTGGGCTGCTGAAGTGATTTCAACAGTAGTTGGCTCTGCAGCAGTGGTCTGAGCATCAGTGGTCACACCAGAGGTTGTAGTTACGTCAGATACTGTGGTCTGAATAACCGTACTTGCAGCTTCAGCTGTGGTTGTAGCTCTACCAGTTGTGCTTTCCACAGCTGACGTCACATCAGCAGTTGTGGTCTCTGCAACATTGGTGGCCACAGAACTTGAAGTCACTCCTGCAGTAGTGATTATCCCAGCAGTAGTTGTTTGGGCTGCTGAAGTGATTTCAACAGTAGTTGGCTCTGCAGCAGTGGTCTCAGCACCAGTGGTCACACCAGGAGTTGTAGTTACTTCAGATACTGTGGTCTGAACAACTGTACTTGTAGCTTCAGCTGTTGTTGAGGCTCTACCAGTTGTGCTTTCCACAGCTGATGTCACATCAGCAGTTGTTGTGTCTGCAGCAGGGGTGGACACAGACTCTGTAGTCACTCCTGCAGTAGTGATTATCTCAGCAGTAGTTGTTTTGGCTGCTGAAGTGATTTCAACAGTAGTTGGCTCTGCAGCAGTGGTCTGAGCATCAGTGGTCACACCAGAAGTTGTAGTTACTTCAGATACTGTTGTCTGAACTGTACTTGTAGCTTCAGCTTTGCTTGTGGCACTACCAGTTGTGCTTTCCACAGCCGAAGTCACATCTGCAGTTGTGTCTGCAGCAGGGGTGGACACAGTCTCTGTAGTCGCTCCTGCAGTAGTGATTATCTCAGCATTAGTTGTTTGGGCTGCTGAAGTGATGTCAAGAGTAGTTGGCTCTGCAGCAGTGGTCTTAGTATCAGTGGTCACACCAGAAGTTGTAGTTACGTCAGATATTGTGGTCTGAATAACTGTACTTGCAGCTTCAGCTGTGGTTGTGGCTCTACCAGTTTTGCTTTCGACAGCTGACGTCAAATCAGCAGTTGTGGTCTCTGCAACAGGGGTGGCCACAGAACTTGAAGTCACTCCTGCAGTAGTGATTATCCCAGCAGTAGTTGTTTGGGCTGCTGAAGTGATTTCAACAGTAGTTGGCTCTGCAGCAGTGGTCTCAGCACCAGTGGTCACACCTTGAGTTGTGGTTACTTCAGATACTGTGGTCTGAACACCTGTACTTGTAGCTTCAGCTGTGGTTGTGGCTCTACCAGTTGTGCTTTCCACAGCTGATGTCACATCAGCAGTTGTTGTGTCTGCAGCAGGGGTGGACACAGACTCTGTAGTCACTCCTGCAGTAGTGATTATCTCAGCATTAGTTGTTTGGGCTGCTGAAGTGATGTCAAGAGTAGTTGGCTCTGCAGCAGTGGTCTGAGTATCAGTGGTAACACCAGAAGTTGTAGTTACGTCAGATATTTTGGTCTGAATAACTGTACTTGCAGCTTCAGCTGTGGTTGTGGCTCTACCAGTTGTACTTTCCACAGCTGACGTCACATCAGCAGTTGTGGTCTCTGCAACAGGGGTGGCCACAGAACTTGAAGTCACTCCTGCAGTAGTGATTATCCCAGCAGTAGTTGTTTGGGCTGCTGAAGTGATTTCAACAGTAGTTGGCTCTGCAGCAGTGGTCTCAGCACCAGTGGTCACACCAGGAGTTGTAGTTATTTCAGATACTGTGGTCTGAACACCTGTACTTGTAGCTTCAGCTTTGCTTGTGGCACTACCAGTTGTGCTTTCAAGAGCCGAAGTCACATCAGCACCAGTGGTCACACCTTGAGTTGTAGTTACTTCAGATACTGTGGTCTGAACACCTGTAATTGTAGCTTCAGCTGTGGTTGTGGCTCTACCAGTTGTGCTTTCCACAGCTGATGTCACATCAACAATTGTTGTGTCTGCAGCAGGGTTGGACACAGACTCTGTAGTCACTCCTGCAGTAGTGATTATAACAGCAGTAGTTGTTTGGGCTGCTGAAGTGATTTCAACAGTAGTTGGCTCTGCAGCAGTGGTCTCAGCACCACTGGTCACACCAGGAGTTGTTGTTACGTCAGATACTGTGGTCTGAACAACTGTACTTGAAGCTTCAGCTGAGGTTGTGGCACTACCAGTTGTGCTTTCCACAGCCGAAGTCACATCAGCAGTTGTGTCTGCAGCAGGGGTGGACACAGACTCTGTAGTCACTCCTGAAGTAGTGATTATCTCAGCAGTAGTTGTTTGGGCTGCTGTAGTGATTTCAACAGTAGTTGGCTCTGCAGCAGTGGTCTCAGCATCAGTGGTCACACCAGAAGTTGTAGTTACGTCAGATATTGTGGTCTGAATAACTGTACTTGTAGCTTCAGCTTTGCTTGTGGCTATACCAGTTGTGCTTTCCACAGCTGATGTCACATCAGCAGTTGTGGTCTCTGCAACAAGGGTGGCCACAGAACTTGAAGTCACTCCTGCAGTAGTGATTATCTCAGCAGTAGTTGATTGGGCTGCTGAAGTGATTTCAACAGTAGTTGGCTCTCCAGCAGTGGTCTCAGCATCAGTGGTCACACCAGAAGTTGTGGTTACTTCAGATACTGTGATCGGAACAACTGTACTTGTAACTTCAGCTTTGCTTGTGGCACTACCAGTTGTGCTTTCCACAGCCGAAGTCACATCAGCAGTTGTGTCTGCAGCAGGGGTGGACACAGACTCTGTAGTCACTCCTGAAGTAGTGATTATCTCAGCAGTAGTTGTTTGGGCTGCTGTAGTGATTTCAACAGTAGTTGGCTCTGCAGCAGTGGTCTGAGCATCAGTGGTCACACCAGAAGTTGTAGTTACGTCAGATATTGTGGTCTGAATAACTGTACTTGTAGCTTCAGCTTTGCTTGTGGCTATACCAGTTGTGCTTTCCACAGCTGTCACATCAGCAGTTGTGGTCTCTGCAACAGGGGTGGTCACAGAACTTGAAGTCACTCCTGCAGCAGTGATTATCTCAGCAGTAGTTATTTGGGCTGCTGAAGTGATTTCAACAGAAGTTCGCTCTGCAGCAGTGGTCTCAGCACCAGTGGTCACACCGGGAGTTGTAGTTACTTCAGATACTGTGGTCTGAATAACTGTACTTGTAGCTTCAGCTGTGGTTGTGGCTCTACCAGTTGTGCTTTCGACAGCTGATGTCACATCACCAGTTGTTGTGCCTGCAACAGGGGTGGCCACAGAATTTGTAGTCACTCCTGCAGTAGTGATTATCTCAGCAGTAGTTGTTTGGGAGATCATGGTTGTAACAGCTTCTGTGGTTCTGTCTCGAACAGTTGTCTCCTCTTCAGTGGTTAAACCAGAAGTTGTGCCATTATCAGCAGATGTTTGAGCAGCTGTAGTTGTTGCGGGACCTATTGTAGTCCCTTCGTCTACAGTATTGCGTGCAGGCGAAGAGGTTTGTGCAGTTGTCTCTGCTGCAATGGTGATCCAAGTCACGGTTGAGGCACTGAGTGTGGTGACTTTATCCTCAGAAGTTGTCTCGGCCACTGTTGATGTACCAGCTGCTGCAGTTGTCTCAGCACCCGCAGTAGTTGTCTTGGTAGATGTGCTGAAAGCAGCTGATGTCTGAGGAGCTGTAGTTCTTACCTCATCGGTTGTGATACCTTCAGAGACAGTTGTTTCTACAGATGTAGCCACACCTTGTGTGGTAGTCTCGACATCAACAGTAGCATCAGCCACAGTGGTACTTCTGCCGGTTGTGGCTACCTCTGGAGTTGTCTGGGATGTTCTGGTGGATAAAGCCTCTGTACTGCTCTCTGCAACAGTAGCCTCAGTACCAGTGGTTATTCCAAGAGATGTGCTCACACCAGCTGATGTCTGCGCAGCTGTGGTTATTCCCTGCTCTGTGGTCGTACCTCCAGCAATAGTAGTTTCCACAGGTGTAGTCACAACTGGAGTGGTTGTCTCTGCTACAATTGTAGTTTCAGCCACAGTTGTAGCTTTATAGGTTGAGGCTATTTCTGGAATTGTTGTCTCTGATGTTATTTGAGTTACAGCTTCTGTACTTCTTTCTGACAAAGTAGTCTCAATGTCAGAGGTTATTCCCACAGTTGTGCTAATAACAGCTGATGTCTGTGCAGCTGTTGTTGCCCCCTGCTCTGTAGTGATACTTTCAGCAAACGTGGTTTCAGCAGACGTAGTTACTGATTTTTCAAGAGAGGTTGTTGCGACAGGTGTAGTGACAACAACAGTTGTTTCAGCACTAGTCATATCAGCAACCGCTGTTGTCTGTTCTGAAGTTGTACTCTCAGAAACAGATGTCAATCCTGTTGTTGTGGTAAACTCACCACTGCTAGTCTGGCCTGGCGAGGTAGTTCCCTTTGTTATTGTTGTCACAGCAACAGCTGTAGTGTCAGCATCAAATGTTGTCTGTGCTGGAGTTGTGGACTCGGGCAGAGCAGTTACTTCGCTGACAGTGGTAACCTCCACGGTGGTTTTTTGCACTTCAGTGGTCGTTACATCTGCAATAGTTGTCTCAGCAACAGTGGTACTTTCAGTCATAGTAGTTGCCTCAGTGCTTGTGGTTTGATCAGCTTTTGTCTGGGGAGCTGTTGAAAAGTATAAATAAATATAACAATAATTTCAGCTTTTGACACCTTGTACTTTAAAAAAATTATTACAATTATGACAGAAGATTATGAACCAAATTGATTTTCTTAGTTTAGTTAATTAGTAATGATTGGAATGTAACTGATTAAATGGTTTACTATGAACTTTTTGAGCCATCATTTGAAAGTTGAATCAATTCGATGAGTTACAATGGCAAATGAATCATGAATGATGTTAACGAGGAATATCATTGCTCAATAATGTAGATAAATATAAGAAAATGACATTAATCATTTGGACGATTTATACATACCTGCATGCAAACTATTTTGAACCCCCAAAAGACTGCAGTTCTGAGCTGTTCTTTCATTTTAACTTGACAATCTTGCGTATGACGTTCAGTTCAGGTAAGTTTGTCTGTGTGAGTCTGACAAAAGCTTTTACACACTGAGACATTGATATGGTCTTATATTTTTTGTTCACTGTGCCTTGAATTTTTTTCTGGTGTAAGTTGCTGGTGGTGGCACTTTATCGACATGAACAGAAACAGGAAAAAAATATTCTTCCTTAATATGTAGTTTTTCTAATAATTTATTTTTAAAACCTGGCATTTCCAAAGAATGCAATTAGTCAAAAAATGTCAGCTATCTGATAATTGGATTTCACTGTCTTAATCTTTCAACAGTTTAATGCCACTCAATGCTAAACGTTCACAGTCACATATTTGTGTTAGCATAACAGTTACTCTTCTCCCACAAATTCCCCGAATTATCTTAGGTTGTTAAAGAATTTGGCTTGTTTTGAATACATAAAATTTGTGATTACCTACTCCTTTTTTTTAAACAGTTGCTCTGTACATTAATACTTGCACTGTAATAATAACTTATACACAATTAAGAATGGGTCCACGTAAATATTTCATACAAGTGTCCTCGGCATGTTTTTAATATGAAAGGACCTGGTGAGCATGTAACCAAAATAGAACGTAATCTTTTTTTCTATGGTCGTTGCCACGGTAACAGGCCATTTTACATTACACTGCATATTTCAGCAAAATATCTTTCCGCATTGTAAATTAGGGACAAAAAGTTGAAAACTGGGTTTAACACCTGATGCAGCCTGCATTCTAAACATATCTCATATTTATTTGTCATTTCCAAAATCTAAGTATGGATTATGGAAATGATTTTTACATATGTGGTTGGGGTCCACACAGCATAATTCAGCACCATAACTATTCGCATACTAAAATTTGGGCCAAGAAGCTGAAATTCATCTGTTTTCATGCCACTAAACAAAATGTTATCAGAAAATGGAATGTTATAAATGCTGGGGGGGTTTAAAACTTAGATTTTGCTGCCAAAAATGCTGCTTATTCTGTAGGAGTTATTCACAGGACTACAACTCACTCTTATGATTTGAAAAAGGTGCCAGAATCATAAAAGGATTATTTTTGGGGTATTATTACTTCAAACGGAAGGAACACCTCAAACTTCACTTTTCCTGTTTTCCTTTTTTTTTTGAAAATGATACAATAGGATACTCTATAAATAGGATACAATCCCCAAAAATTGTCCAGATATGGAAAGACTACTGTTGACTCTAATTAAATCCAAAAGGAAAATATTCTGAGACCCCTGGCAAGTTGACTTTTTGAGGGACAAATCTAGGGTAAAAATAACAATTTTGCAAGTTCTAAAAACCTGCTGTAACGAATGTGCAAAAAAAGCAAAAGGGTGACATTTAAACATTATATTTTTTCTCAAATAAGGGCAAGGATGATACTTTGTAACGATATGGTTGATTTTGTGATATAACTTTGCATTTTGGCTGGCCGATTTTTAAAATAAGCTAAAAATAGATTTTGAGTCCCAAAAACTTGCTAAAAATACTATGTCAACGGGCCATAGATTTTTTTAAGTTTTAATTTTGTTACTCAGCTCACCAAGTCCTTCATATTAAAGAAAAGTGTGGAGGACAATTACAAGAAATATTTATGTGGACCCACTATTAAGTAGACCAATATAAAACAAAATATGAATGAGAAAGACAATATGGTAACCGTCACAAATCAGCCAAATTCAGACACCTAATTGTGCTTAATAGTGATGCACATGTGAATGTAGATTCAGAATAGATGCATTTTATGTCACATTTTATGTCGGAATGCACAATCTTTCAATTTGGCTGATTTGAGTCAATTAAAAGGTATGTATCTAGGGGTTTATGGGAGATATTCAAATGAAATGTGAAATCAAGCATGAATTATTAAATGACAATAATGGAAAATGATTTTGCTAAAGACATATGAAAATTAAAGAAATGTTGCCTTAATAAATGACAAAATTCAAGGCAAGAATTTCTGAATATTTATGTTGAAATACAAAATGTAAATCTGGAATGAAAATGAAAATATAAATATGGCCAAAGAAAGAAAAATGAGATGGCAAAATGCATACATATTATAGTAATTTAACATGTTTTTCTGATATATGATATTATATACACATATTATTATTAATATGAGGCGTGATCTTACAGGGCAAGTCAAAAAATTTAACCCAAACCCAAAGATGTATATTTCATATTTCATATTTTAAAAAAAATGTACCATCAAAACTAATTATGAATGGTAAGTCAATTTAATAAACTACTTCAAGATGAAAAAAATACTTCAACTTCAAGCTGTTCAAATTATATCACCATTTAAATGAAATGCCCCTAAAATCAGTTTGTCCAAAAACAGCAATTTATTGTGTGTTCTAACTGTTTGGAACAACAAAGAAAATGTCACAGAATATTTGTTTCAAAAATAGTTATAACTGTAGTACATTATATCTTTATTAACAGCCCTGCTTTGACTAACAACGTGATTTATAAAATCCACAGGCCTTCAAAAGGACTTCGTAGAATATTTTAAACTTTTAAACTAAGGATTTTATCGCTCCTGATGTTTGCCGACAATTGTAATGACAATTCTTGAATTTGAATTGAATTTTTGGACAAAACAGATTTTAGGGTCATTTCATTTAAATGGTGATATAATTTGAACAAATTGAGCAATTAAAGTGAGTTTTCATGTAAAACAAGATTATTAAATTGACTTACCATTCGTATTTATTTTTGGTGCTACACATTTTTTGTAAATATGAAATAGATTTCTTAAGGTTTGGGTTCCCCTTTTGTTTTACTCATCCTGTATTTTGAGTAATTAAAGAGGCAAACATAATTATGTACAGGACAAATAAAACAAATGGATAGCATCTCAAATTCACTCAAACTACATATTGATTAATGGAGAATATGAAAAGACATCAATAACTGTCAAAAATAGCTATTTTACGCATGAATATTAAAACAAACACATGAAATGAAACAAGATAAATGCATGGTACGTAACAAATTAAAGTTATTGTAACATTCTTGGAAGAAAATAAACAAGAGCATGGAAAATGAATATTAAACATTACTATTTATATCAGGCTTTCCAGCGGTAAAAATAAATCAGTGTATTGTATGCTATCAGAAAAAAAGGACCTGGATGATAGCAATATTATGTCAGTAAAAGTACCCCGTATGAAGACAATGTTACTTTTGATATTGCCCTAATCCGGGCATTTTCGCTGGTTCCCGAAAGATCAAGAGCAGAGAAACTCAGTTGACAGCCAGTCAACAACCGCAATGGCAGCTTCATGCGGCGTGAAAGTTGTTTCGGTAAGTGAAAAACAATTTGACAAAACAGGAGAAATGAAGACAGTATCCTGAAATGTATTTTTTGCGAAAACAGGTCAGCCCGATATACATAATAATAATATTGGATGGCTATATATTTTCGGAGGACACAAGAATATATTGCACTCGCTATGACAATTTTGTACTTGTCTTCCACTCAGGCAATATTGTTACAGCTGGTGCAATATATTCTTGAATCCCCCTCAAAGCCATCCATTACTATATAAATATTTAAATGGCACAAAAATAAAAGTGATATTTGAAATGTTCGCTGCAGGAAGAATGACTTTCTCTGGCTTCAGGACAGCAGCCAACAATGCATACTCAGAGTTGATTGTGATTCAATGTATTAATGGCTACAGAAATTTTAATCTCTAGAATAAATATTCAATAAAACCCCAAAAATTTGCTGCATCAAATTCAGTTGCAATGTACTTTGATCTCTAAGCATTGTACAATGCATCTCTCAAACTGGGAAGCATTGCACATGGGGTATGAAGTATATGTAGCTTCAGTTGCAAGTAAATTCAACTCAATAATCGCAAAACTAGTATTTAGAAGATGTTTAATGAAAGAACTTTCTGCTCTTGTAAACATATGCCATATTTGACTTAACGTCAAACAAAAGAAAATCATGTGGAACAGCAAGAACACACAAAAGCAGAGTTAAGTTAGGAAGGGAAATACACAAATATCAAAATGTGATTTGCTTTCTAACCATGGTATACTTTGCCATGTCTGTTTTTTTTAGTTTCAATAGCTTTTTTGAATATGATTCAAACTAGACAAGACAGGCCTTGTAAAGCTGGTCACAGAGGGCACAAAACCTATTCAACTGATATAGAATTGCTAAAATGTTCGTACAATAAACAGTAGAGGTCTACGTGTTGAAAAGAGGTAACCAGTCTAATTCAGAACTGACAGTCAGTCAGTCAGTGAGATAGGTAACAAGTCTAACTATCAAGTAACACACGTCAGTTAGTGAAATAGGTAAACAGTCTAATTCACAAGTGAGAGTCAGTCAGTGAGATAGGTGAACAGTCGCATTCACAAGGGGAGTAAGTCAGTTGGAGACTTGAACAAGTGCAATTATTAAGTATGAGTCAGTCAGTGAGACATTCAATTAGACATTCCATAAGTCAGTGAGTCAGTCAGGTACAAAGACTACATATATTGACTGGCCCCTCTGTGACCAGCAAAAACAAGAGAGGTTCCTTCTATTTTTTTTCTGTTTTGAGATGAAAGTATAATATGAAGCAAACACATTTGAATTTCTCTGTGTAATTGACCTATAGCCATTTGCGAGTTAGCCATGCCCCCTTAGACAACCTTATGGAGTTTTTGTACACTAAGATTTGTTTGTCTAAGATTTTGCGTGTTCCGCGTCCATTCATATATCATGAAATTGAACAATATTTCACAAGCTGCGTTGACATGATTCTACCGTGATAGGTCAACTCTGACACAGTGATGGCCTTTTGCCCCCTTTAGTACAACACAGATGTGAGTCACCATGGATATGACCAAGGAAAACTGGAAATCAGGGAGTAATGTAACATCTTGGATGTATGAGTTAGTGAAGTGGGTCTGTATCACACAAGGGGTTCAGAATAGAATGTTACAGATTAATCAGCCAACAACTTGATTAAAACACATTCCCAACCAAAGATGAAAGAAATGCAGATACACACAATTATAAATGTTAGAAAATGAAAATGGCCTCACAATTAAACTATCATGTCCCAAGCAGTCAGAAATATCAACAACTTGAAATGGGTGTTTCAACAGCTTCAACCATCATGATGGCAATATTAAGCCAGATGCTGATATTAAGCCTTTGACATTTTGTTCAATGTTAATTGAACAGGCTTGGGGCCTGGTCAATGATAATGTCCCTCTCCTTCTTTGTCCAGGCCCCAAGCCTGTTTTAAATGTATCCTTTTAACATCGGCCAAGCACATATTTATTCCCTTAGTAATACATTTTATTACATAATATTAATTCCTGGATGAATTGATAAACCATGAGGAAGTTGTTTTTGATGGAATATGGAGTAATAGGCAAGTTGGTCTAGGCAGTAAAGGTACAAATAATGGGTTCAGTTAGGTGCACAATACAAAGGAAGTGAATGTCAACATGTAAGTTCATGGAAATGAGCAGTATAGACAATAATGAGAATTCTAATGTTTCATTTTCAAATTCACCCACTGTACATAGGTTTTGGTTTTAAGTATACTTGATACCTGATTTGCTTCATTGTATCTGCAGAATTAAACAATTCTGTAAAGTAAACCTGAAACTAATCCTCACTATGCTAAAGTAACCTGGGTAAAATGAAGAAAGTATATATAAAAGTTCAAATGTTTATTTCTGCAGATACCCACGAAAGTAGAAAAAAATCAACTTCTAAAACACATGCAAAGCATCAATCAGTACATGAATTTGAAAATGAATATAAATGAAAAACACAAACATAAACAAATATAACACAGAAACACAGAGCATGCATATGATGAAATGATTCAAGATGAATAAATGAATAGATTGTGTAAAATCTTTACATACAAATGAGCAAGTACAAATTAAAAAGCCACAGTGTGTGTGTGTGTCACTGTTACACCTGTTACTTTTCTTGTGCTTCATTAATGGTGTCAGGATAAGGAGCACAAATGGAGTTTTGCCTCATTTGTAGCGTTAAGATTTGGATTTTATGAATGGTATAAAACAAACGTTTTGTGACCTAAGAAATGCTGGTTTTGTTGTTTCTGAAAAACAAAACAGTGTTCTTAAAACAATCAACAAGTTAAACAAAAAGTAAGGATGTATATAAAAAAACACAACACACGTATGTAAGTATGGCATATTCAACTGCACTTGCTTCAATACATATTAATATTAGCAAAACAATCCGTACCTGTGGTTGTTAATAAAGAAGCAGCTGTGGTCTCAGTCAATCCTTTAGTGGCTACTACAGTGGTTGAAATCTGAGTACTAGAGGTGGTGTAACCTGAAGTAGTTGCCTCTATACCAGTGGTAATTTCAGGTGCATTTGTTCTTGAAACCTGAGTTCCAATAGTGGCCTTACTAGTTTTTTGCAAAGGTGAACTAAAGTCAACTGTTGTGATGGCAGCTTCAGTGATTGTTTCAGGCACAATAGTTGTTGTTTCTACTGTAGTTATGTTTTGGGCTACAGCGGTGGTTACAGCAGATGTAGTTTCATTTGAACCAGTTGTCTCAGTACCAGTTCCTGCTGTTACTGTTAATGCTACTTCTGGAGTTGTTGTCAAAGATGAAATAGTAGTTACACCTGCTGAAGTTGTTATAGGAGGTGTGATAGTACCTTCCTCAACAGTAGACTGTACTGTTATGGTACTCCCAATCACAGTTGAGGCACCAACTGTTGTAACTTTATCCTCAGAACTTGTCTCGGCTACTGTTGATGTACCAGCTGATGTAGCTGTCTGTGAATCTACAGTACGTGTCTCGCTAAATGTGCTTATAGCACCTGTGGTAACACCAGCAGTTGTAGTTACTTCAGATACTGTGGTCTGAACAACTGTACTTGTAGCTTCAGCTTTGCTTGTGGCACTACCAGTTGTGCTTTCAACAGCCGAAGTCGCATCAGCAGTTGTTGGGTCTGCAACAGGGGTGGACACAGACTCTGTAGTCACTCCTGCAGTAGTGATTATCTCAGCAGTAGTTGTTTGGGCTGCTGAAGTGATTTCAACAGTAGTTGGCTCTGTAGCAGTGGCCTCAGCACCAGTGGTCACACCAGGAGTTGCAGTTACTTCAGATACTGTGGTCTGAACAACTGTACTTGTAGCTTCAGCTTTGCTTGTGGCTCTACCAGTTGTGCTTTCAACAGCCGAAGTCACATCAGCAGTTGTTGGGTCTGCAGCAGGGGTGGACACAGACTCTGTAGTCACTCCTGCAGAAGTGATTATCTCAGCAGTAGTTGTTTGGGCTGCTGAAGTAATTTCAACAGTAGTTGGCTCTTCAGCAGTGGTCTCAGCATCAGTGGTCACACCAGAAGTTACTTCAGATATTCTGGTCTGAATAACTGTACTGGTAGCTTCAGCTGTGGTTGTGGCACTACCAGTTGTGCTTTCCACAGTTGATGTCACATCAGCAGTTGTTGTGTCTGCAACAGGGGTGGCCACAGAACTTGAAGTCACGCCAGCAGTAGTGATTATCTCAGCAGTAGTTGTTTGGGCTGCTGAAGTGATTTCAACAATAGTTGGCTCTGCAGCAGTGGTCTCAGCACCAGTGGTCACACCAGGAGTTGTTGTTACTTCAGATACTGTGGTCTGAACAACTGTACTTGTAGCTTCAGCTTTGCTTGTGGCTCTACCAGTTGTGCTTTCAACAGCCGAAGTCACATCAGCAGTTGTTGGGTCTGCAGCAGGGGTGGACACAGACTCTGTAGTCACTCCTGCAAAAGTGATTATCTCAGCAGTAGTTGTTTGGGCTGCTGAAGTAATTTCAACAGTAGTTGGCTCTGCAGCAGTGGTCTCAGCATCAGTGGTCACACCAGAAGTTACTTCAGATATTCTGGTCTGAATAACTGTACTGGTAGCTTCAGCTGTGGTTGTGGCACTACCAGTTGTGCTTTCCACAGTTGATGTCACATCAGCAGTTGTTGTGTCTGCAACAGGGGTGGCCACAGAACTTGAAGTCACGCCAGCAGTAGTGATTATCTCAGCAGTAGTTGTTTGGGCTGCTGAAGTGATTTCAACAGTAGTTGGCTCTGCAGCAGTGGTCTCAGCACCAGTGGTCACACCAGGAGTTGTTGTTACTTCAGATACTGTGGTCTGAACAACTGTACTTGTAGCTTCAGCTGTGGTTGTGGCTCTACCAGTTGTGCTTTCTACAGCTGATGTCACATCAGCAGTGGTGGTCTCAGCAACAGGGGTGGCCACAGAACTTGAAGTCACTCCTGCAGTAATGATTATCTCCGCAGTAGTTGTTTGGGCTGCTGAAGTGATTTCAACAGTAGTTGGCTCTGCAGCAGGGGTCTCAGCACCAGTGGTCACACCAGGAGTTGTAGTTACTTCAGATATTGTGGTCTGAGTAACTGTACTTGTAGCTTCAGCTTTGCTTGTGGCACTACCAGTAGTGCTTTCAACAGCAGAAGTCACATCAGCACCAGTGTTCACACCTTGAGTTGTAGTTAATTCAGATACTGTGGTCTGAACAACTGTACTTGTAGCTTCAGCTGTGGTTGTGGCTCTACCAGTTGTGCTTTCCACAGCTGATGTCACATCAGCAGTTGTTGTGTCTGCAGCAGGGGTGGACACAGACTCTGTAGTCACTCCTGCAGTAGTGATTATCTCAACAGTAGTTGTTTGGGCTGCAGAAGTGATTTCAACAGTAGTTGACTCTGCAGCAGTGGTCTGAGCATCAGTGGTCACACCAGGAGTTGTAGTTAATTCAGATATTGTGGTCTGAGTAACTGTTCTTGTAGCTTCAGCTGTGGTTGTGGCTCTACCAGTTGTGCTTTCTACAGCTGATGTCACATCAGCAGTTGTTGTGTCTGCAACAGGGGTGGACAGAGACTCTGTAGTCACTCCTGCAGTAGTGATTATCTCAGCAGTAGTTGTTTGGGCTGCTGAAGTGATTTCAACAGTAGTTGGCTCTGCAGCAGTGGTCTCAGCACCAGTGGTCACACCAGGAGTTGTTGTTACTTCAGATACTGTGGTCTGAATAACTGTACTTGTAGCTTCAGCTGTGGTTGTGGCACTACCAGTTGTGCTTTCCACAGCTGACGTCAAATCTGCAGTTGTGGTCTCTGCAACAGGGGTGGCCACAGAACTTGAAGTCACTCCTGCAGTAGTGATTATCTCAGCAGTAGTTGTTTGGGCTGCTGAAGTGATTTCAACAGTAGTTGGCTCTGCAGCAGTGGTCTCAGCACCAGTGGTCAAACCAGGAGTTGTAGTTACTTCAGATACTGTGGTCTGAACAACTGTACTTGTAGCTTCACCTTTGCTTGTTGCACTACCAGTTGTGCTTTCAACAGTTGATGTCACATCAGCAGTTGTGGTCTCTGCAACAGGGGTGGCCACAGAACTTGAAGTCACTCCTGTAGTAGTGATTATCTCAGCAGTTGTTGTTTGGGCTGCAGAAGTGATTTCAACAGTAGTTGGCTCTGCAGCAGTGGTCTCAGCACCAGTGGTCACACCAGGAGTTGTTGTTACTTCAGATACTGTGGTCTGAACAACTGTACTTGTAGCTTCAGCTGTGATTGTCGCTCTACCAGTTGTGCTTTCTACAGCTGATGTCACATCAGCAGTTGTTGTGTCTGCAGCAGGGGTGGCCACAGAACTTGTAGTCACTCCTGCAGTAGTGATTATCTCAGCAGTAGTTTCTTGGGCTGCTGAAGTGATTTCAACAGTAGTTGGCTCTGCAGCAGTGGTCTGAGCATCAGTGGTCACACCAGGAGTTGTGGTTACTTCAGATACTGTGGTCAGAATAACTGTACTTGTAGCTTCAGCTTTGCTTGTGGCACTAGCAGTAGTGCTTTCAACAGCCGAAGTCACATCAGCAGTTGTTGTGTCTGCAGCAGGGGTGGACACAGACTCTGTAGTCACTCCTGCAGTAGTGATTATCTCAGCAGTAGTTGTTTGGGCTGCTGGAGTGATTTCAACAGTTGTTGGCTCTGCAGCAGTGGTCTCAGCATCAGTGGTCACACCAGAAGTTGTAGTTACATCAGATACTGTGGTCAGAACAACTGTACTTGTAGCTTCAGCTTTGCTTGTGGCACTACCAGTTGTGCTTTCAACAGCCGAAGTCACATCAGCAGTTGTTGTGTCTGCAGCAGGGGTGGACACAGACTCTGTAGTCACTCCTGCAGTAGTGATTATCTCAGCAGTAGTTGTTTGGGCTGCTGGAGTGATTTCAACAGTTGTTGGCTCTGCAGCAGTGGTCTCAGCACCAGTGGTCACACCAGGAGTGGTAGTTACTTCAGATACTGTGGTCTGAACAACTGTACTTGTAGCTTCAGCGTTGCTTGTGGCACGGCCAGTTGTGCTTTCCACAGCTGACGTCAAATCAGCAGTTGTGGTCTCTGCAACAGGGGTGGCCACAGAACTTGAAGTCACTCCTGCAGTAGTGATTATCTCAGCAGTAGTTGTTTGGGCTGCTGAAGTGATTTCAACAGTAGTTGGCTCTGCAGCAGTGGTCTCAGCACCAGTGGTCACACCAGGAGTTGTTGTTACTTCAGATACTGTGGTCTGAATAACTGTACTTGTAGCTTCAGCTGTGGTTGTGGCACTACCAGTTGTGCTTTCCACAGCTGACGTCAAATCTGCAGTTGTGGTCTCTGCAACAGGGGTGGCCACAGAACTTGAAGTCACTCCTGCAGTAGTGATTATCTCAGCAGTAGTTGTTTGGGCTGCTGAAGTGATTTCAACAGTAGTTGGCTCTGCAGCAGTGGTCTCAGCACCAGTGGTCAAACCAGGAGTTGTAGTTACTTCAGATACTGTGGTCTGAACAACTGTACTTGTAGCTTCACCTTTGCTTGTTGCACTACCAGTTGTGCTTTCAACAGTTGATGTCACATCAGCAGTTGTGGTCTCTGCAACAGGGGTGGCCACAGAACTTGAAGTCACTCCTGTAGTAGTGATTATCTCAGCAGTTGTTGTTTGGGCTGCTGAAGTGATTTCAACAGTAGTTGGCTCTGCAGCAGTGGTCTCAGCACCAGTGGTCACACCAGGAGTTGTTGTTACTTCAGATACTGTGGTCTGAACAACTGTACTTGTAGCTTCAGCTGTGATTGTCGCTCTACCAGTTGTGCTTTCTACAGCTGATGTCACATCAGCAGTTGTTGTGTCTGCAGCAGGGGTGGCCACAGAACTTGTAGTCACTCCTGCAGTAGTGATTATCTCAGCAGTAGTTTCTTGGGCTGCTGAAGTGATTTCAACAGTAGTTGGCTCTGCAGCAGTGGTCTGAGCATCAGTGGTCACACCAGGAGTTGTGGTTACTTCAGATACTGTGGTCAGAATAACTGTACTTGTAGCTTCAGCTTTGCTTGTGGCACTAGCAGTAGTGCTTTCAACAGCCGAAGTCACATCAGCAGTTGTTGTGTCTGCAGCAGGGGTGGACACAGACTCTGTAGTCACTCCTGCAGTAGTGATTATCTCAGCAGTAGTTGTTTGGGCTGCTGGAGTGATTTCAACAGTTGTTGGCTCTGCAGCAGTGGTCTCAGCATCAGTGGTCACACCAGAAGTTGTAGTTACGTCAGATACTGTGGTCAGAACAACTGTACTTGTAGCTTCAGCTTTGCTTGTGGCACTACCAGTTGTGCTTTCAACAGCCGAAGTCACATCAGCAGTTGTTGTGTCTGCAGCAGGGGTGGACACAGACTCTGTAGTCACTCCTGCAGTAGTGATTATCTCAGCAGTAGTTGTTTGGGCTGCTGGAGTGATTTCAACAGTTGTTGGCTCTGCAGCAGTGGTCTCAGCACCAGTGGTCACACCAGGAGTGGTAGTTACTTCAGATACTGTGGTCTGAACAACTGTACTTGTAGCTTCAGCTTTGCTTGTGGCACGGCCAGTTGTGCTTTCCACAGCTGACGTCAAATCAGCAGTTGTGGTCTCTGCAACAGGGGTGGCCACAGAACTTGAAGTCACTCCTGCAGTAGTGATTATCTCAGCAGTAGTTGTTTGGGCTGCTGAAGTGATTTCAACAGTAGTTGACTCTGCAGCAGTGGTCTCAGCACCAGTGGTCACACCAGGAGTTGTAGTTACTTCAGATACTGTGGTCTGAATAACTGTACTCGTAGCTTCACCTTTGCTTGTGGCACTACCAGTTGTGCTTTTCACAGTTGATGTCACATCAGCAGTTGTGGTCTCTGCAACAGGGGTGGCCACAGAACTTGAAGTCACTCCTGCAGTAGTGATTATCTCAGCAGTAGTTGTTTGGGCTGCTGAAGTGATTTCAACAGTAGTTGGCTCTGCAGCAGTGGTCTCAGCACCAGTGGTCACACCAGGAGTTGTAGTTACTTCAGTAACTGTGTTCTCAACAACTGTACTTGTAGCTTCAGCTTTGCTTGTGGCAATACTAGTTGTGCTTTCAACAGCCGAAGTCACATCAGCAGTTATTATGTCTGCAACAGGGGTGGCCACAGAATTTGAAGTCACTCCTGCAGTAGTGATTATCTCAGCATTAGTTGTTTGGGCTGCTGAAGTGAATTCAACAGTAGTTGGCTCTGCAGCAGTGGTCTCAGCACCAGTGGTCACACCATGAGTTGTAGTTACTTCAGGTTCTGTGGTCTGAATAACTGTACTTGTAGCTTCAGCTATGGTTGTGGCACTACCAGTTGTGCTTTCCACAGCTGATGTCATATCAGCAGTTGTTGTATCTGCAACAGGCGTGGCCAGAGAACTTGTTGTCACTCCTGCAGTAGTGATTATCTCAGCAGTAGTTGTTTGGGCTGCTGAAGTGATTTCAACAGTAGTTGGCTCTGCAGCAGTGGTCTCAGCACCAGTGGTCAGACCAGGAGTTGTAGTTACTTCAGTAACTGTGTTCTCAACAACTGTACTTGTAGCTTCAGCTTTGCTTGTGGCAATACTAGTTGTGCTTTCAACAGCCGAAGTCACATCAGCAGTTGTTATGTCTGCAACAGGGGTGGCCACAGAATTTGAAGTCACTCCTGCAGTAGTGATTATCTCAGCATTAGTTGTTTGGGCTGCTGAAGTGAATTCAACAGTAGTTGGCTCTGCAGCAGTGGTCTCAGCGCCAGTGGTCACACCATGAGTTGTAGTTACTTCAGGTTCTGTGGTCTGAATAACTGTACTTGTAGCTTCAGCTATGGTTGTGGCTCTACCAGTTGTGCTTTCCACAGCTGACGTCAAAACAGCAGTTGTGGTCTCTGCAACAGGGGTGGCCACAGAACTTGAAGTCACTACTGCAGTAGTGATTATCTCAGCAGTAGTTGTTTGGGCTGCTGAAGTGATTACAACAGTAGTTGGCTCTGCAGAAGTTGTCTCAGCACCAGTGGTCACACCAGGAGTTGTTGTTACTTCAGCTACTGTGGTCTGAATAACTGTACTTGTAGCTTCAGCTATGGTTGTGGCACTACCAGTTGTGCTTTCCACAGCTGATGTCATATCAGCAGTTGTTGTATCTGCAACAGGCGTGGCCAGAGAACTTGTTGTCACTCCTGCAGTAGTGACTATCTCAGCAGTAGTTGTTTGGGCTGCTGAAGTGATTTCAACAGTAGTTGGCTCTGTAGCAGTGGCCTCAGCACCAGTGGTCACACCAGGAGTTGTAGTTACTTCAGATACTGTGGTCTGAACAACTGTACTTGTAGCTTCAGCTTTGCTTGTGGCTCTACCAGTTGTGCTTTCAACAGCCGAAGTCACATCAGCAGTTGTTGGGTCTGCAGCAGGGGTGGACACAGACTCTGTAGTCACTCCTGCAGAAGTGATTATCTCAGCAGTAGTTGTTTGGGCTGCTGAAGTGATTTCAACAGTAGTTGGCTCTGCAACAGTGGTCTTAGCATCAGTGGTCACACCAGAAGTTGTAGTTACTTCAGATACTGTGGTCTGAACAACTGTACTTGTAGCTTCAGCTTTGCTTGTGGCACTACCAGTTGTGCTTTCAACAGCCGAAGTCACATCAGCACCAGTGTTCACACCTTGAGTTGTAGTTAATTCAGATACTGTGGTCTGAACAACTGTACTTGTAGCTTCAGCTGTGGTTGTGGCTCTACCAGTTGTGCTTTCCACAGCTGATGTCACATCAGCAGTTGTTGTGTCTGCAGCAGGGGTGGACACAGACTCTGTAGTCACTCCTGTAGTAGTGAATATCTCAGCAGTAGTTGTTTGGGCTGCTGAAGTGATTTCAACAGTAGTTGGCTCTGCAGCAGTGGTCTCAGCATCAGTGGTCACACCAGAAGTTGTAGTTACTTCAGATATTGTGGTCTGAACAACTGTACTGGTAGCTTCAGCTTTGCTTGTGGCACTACCAGTTGTGCTTTTCACAGCCGAAGTCACATCAGCACCAGTGGTCACACCTTGAGTTGTAGTTACTTCAGATACTGTGGTATGAACAACTGTACTTGTAGCTTCAGCTGTGGTTGTGGCTCTACCAGTTGTGCTTTCCACAGCTGATGTCACATCAGCAGTTGCTGTGTCTGCAGCAGGGGTGGACACAGACTCTGTAGTCACTCCTGCAGTAGTGATTATCTCAGCAGTAGTTGTTTGGGCTGCTGAAGTGATTTCAACAGTAGTTGGCTCTGCAGCAGTGGTCTGAGCATCAGTGGTCACACCAGAAGTTGTAGTTATTTCAGATTTTGTGGTCTGAATAACTGTACTTGTAGCTTCAGCTATGGTTGTGGCACTACCAGTTGTGCTTTCCACAGCTGATGTCATATCAGCAGTTGTTGTATCTGCAACAGGCGTGGCCAGAGAACTTGTTGTCACTCCTGCAGTAGTGATTATCTCAGCAGTAGTTGTTTGGGCTGCTGAAGTGATTTCAACAGTAGTTGGCTCTGCAGCAGTGGTCTCAGCACCAGTGGTCAGACCAGGAGTTGTAGTTACTTCAGTAACTGTGTTCTCAACAACTGTACTTGTAGCTTCAGCTTTGCTTGTGGCAATACTAGTTGTGCTTTCAACAGCCGAAGTCACATCAGCAGTTGTTATGTCTGCAACAGGGGTGGCCACAGAATTTGAAGTCACTCCTGCAGTAGTGATTATCTCAGCATTAGTTGTTTGGGCTGCTGAAGTGAATTCAACAGTAGTTGGCTCTGCAGCAGTGGTCTCAGCACCAGTGGTCACACCATGAGTTGTAGTTACTTCAGGTTCTGTGGTCTGAATAACTGTACTTGTAGCTTCAGCTATGGTTGTGGCTCTACCAGTTGTGCTTTCCACAGCTGACGTCAAATCAGCAGTTGTGGTCTCTGCAACAGGGGTGGCCACAGAACTTGAAGTCACTACTGCAGTAGTGATTATCTCAGCAGTAGTTGTTTGGGCTGCTGAAGTGATTACAACAGTAGTTGGCTCTGCAGAAGTGTCTCAGCACCAGTGGTCACACCAGGAGTTGTTGTTACTTCAGCTACTGTGGTCTGAATAACTGTACTTGTAGCTTCAGCTATGGTTGTGGCACTACCAGTTGTGCTTTCCACAGCTGATGTCATATCAGCAGTTGTTGTATCTGCAACAGGCGTGGCCAGAGAACTTGTTGTCACTCCTGCAGTAGTGATTATCTCAGCAGTAGTTGTTTGGGCTGCTGAAGTGATTTCAACAGTAGTTGGCTCTGTAGCAGTGGCCTCAGCACCAGTGGTCACACCAGAGTTGTAGTTACTTCAGATACTGTGGTCTGAACAACTGTACTTGTAGCTTCAGCTTTGCTTGTGGCTCTACCAGTTGTGCTTTCAACAGCCGAAGTCACATCAGCAGTTGTTGGGTCTGCAGCAGGGGTGGACACAGACTCTGTAGTCACTCCTGCAGAAGTGATTATCTCAGCAGTAGTTGTTTGGGCTGCTGAAGTGATTTCAACAGTAGTTGGCTCTGCAACAGTGGTCTTAGCATCAGTGGTCACACCAGAAGTTGTAGTTACTTCAGATACTGTGGTCTGAACAACTGTACTTGTAGCTTCAGCTTTGCTTGTGGCACTACCAGTTGTGCTTTCAACAGCCGAAGTCACATCAGCACCAGTGTTCACACCTTGAGTTGTAGTTAATTCAGATACTGTGGTCTGAACAACTGTACTTGTAGCTTCAGCTGTGGTTGTGGCTCTACCAGTTGTGCTTTCCACAGCTGATGTCACATCAGCAGTTGTTGTGTCTGCAGCAGGGGTGGACACAGACTCTGTAGTCACTCCTGTAGTAGTGAATATCTCAGCAGTAGTGTTTGGGCTGCTGAAGTGATTTCAACAGTAGTTGGCTCTGCAGCAGTGGTCTCAGCATCAGTGGTCACACCAGAAGTTGTAGTTACTTCAGATATTGTGGTCTGAACAACTGTACTGGTAGCTTCAGCTTTGCTTGTGGCACTACCAGTTGTGCTTTTCACAGCCGAAGTCACATCAGCACCAGTGGTCACACCTTGAGTTGTAGTTACTTCAGATACTGTGGTCTGAACAACTGTACTTGTAGCTTCAGCTGTGGTTGTGGCTCTACCAGTTGTGCTTTCCACAGCTGATGTCACATCAGCAGTTGTTGTGTCTGCAGCAGGGGTGGACACAGACTCTGTAGTCACTCCTGCAGTAGTGATTATCTCAGCAGTAGTTGTTTGGGCTGCTGAAGTGATTTCAACAGTAGTTGGCTCTGCAGCAGTGGTCTCAGCACCAGTGGTCACACCAGAAGTTGTAGTTATTTCAGATTTGTGGTCTGAATAACTGTACTTGTAGCTTCAGCTGTGGTTGTGGCTCTACCAGTTGTGCTTTCCACAGCTGACGTCACATCAGCAGTTGTTGTGTCTGCAACAGGGGTGGCCACAGAACTGAAGTCACTCCTGCAGTAGTGATTATCTCAGCAGTAGTTGTTTGGGCTGCTGAAGTGAATTCAACAGTAGTTGGCTCTGCAGCAGTGGTCTCAGCATCAGTGGTCACACCAGAAGTTGTAGTTATTTCAGATTTTGTGGTCTGAATAACTGTACTTGTAGCTTCAGCTGTGGTTGTGGCTCTACCAGTTGTGCTTTCCACAGCTGATGTCACATCAGCAGTTGTTGTGTCTGCAACAGGGGTGGACACAGACTCTGTAGTCACTCCTGCAGTAGTGATTATCTCAGCAGTAGTTGTTTGGGATGCTGAAGTGATTTCAACAGTAGTTGGCTCTGCAGCAGTGGTCTCAGCACCAGTGGTCACACCAGAAGTTGTTGTTACTTCAGATACTGTGGTCTGAATAACTGTACTTGTAGCTTCAGCTGTGGTTGTGGCACTACCAGTTGTGCTTTCCACAGCTGACGTCACATCAGCAGTTGTGGTCTCTGCAACAGGGGTGGCCACAGAACTTGAAGTCACTCCTGCAGTAGTGATTATCTCAGCAGTAGTTGTTTGGGCTGCTGAAGTGATTTCAACAGTATTGGCTCTGCAGCAGTGGTCTCAGCACCAGTGGTCACACCAGAAGTTGTAGTTACTTCAGCAACTGGGGTCTGAATAACTGTACTTGTAGCTTCAGCTGTGGTTGTGGCTCTACCAGTTGTGCTTTCTACAGCTGATGTCACATCAGCAGTTGTTATGTCTGCAACAGGGGTGGACACAGACTCTGTAGTCACTCCTGCAGTAGTGATTATCTCAGCAGTAGTTGTTTGGGCTGCTGAAGTGATTTCAACAGTAGTTGGCTCTGCAGCAGTGGTCTCAGCACCAGTGGTCACACCAGGAGTTGTTGTTACTTCAGCTACTGTGGTCTGAATAACTGTACTTGTAGCTTCAGCTGTGGTTGTGGCACTACCAGTTGTGCTTTCCACAGCTGATGTCACATCAGCAGTTGTGGTCTCTGCAACAGGGGTGGCCACAGAACTTGAAGTCACTCCTGCAGTAGTGATTATCTCAGCAGTAGTTGTTTGGGCTGCTGAAGTGAATTCAACAGTAGTTGGCTCTGCAGCAGTGGTCTCAGCATCAGTGGTCACACCAGAAGTTGTAGTTACTTCAGATACTGTGGTCTGAATAACTGTACTTGTAGCTTCAGCTGTGGTTGTGGCTCTACCAGTTGTGCTTTCAACAGCTGATGTCACATCAGCAGTTGTTATGTCTGCAACAGGAGTGGACACAGACTCTGTAGTCACTCCTGCAGTAGTGATTATCTCAGCAGTAGTTGTTTTGGCTGCTGAAGTGAATTCAACAGTAGTTGGCTCTGCAGCAGTGGTCTCAGCACCAGTGGTCACACCAGAAGTTGTAGTTACTTCAGATTTTGTGGTCTGAATAACTGTACTTGTAGCTTCAGCTGTGGTTGTGGCACTACCAGTTGTGCTTTCGACAGCTAATGTCACATCAGCAGTTGTTAAGTCTGCAACAGGGGTGGCCACAGAAATTGAAGTCACTCCTGCAGTAGTGATTATCTCAGCAGTAGTTGTTTGGGATGCTGAAGTGATTTCAACAGTAGTTGGCTCTGCAGCAGTGGTCTCAGCACCAGTGGTCACACCAGGAGTTGTAGTTACTTCAGATACTGTGGTCTGAACAACTGTACTTGTAGCTTCAGCTGTGGTTGTGGCACTACCAGTTGTGCTTTCCACAGCTGATGTCACATCAGCAGTTGTTATGTCTGCAACAGGGGTGGACACAGACTCTGTGGTCACTCCTGCAGTAGTGATTATCTCAGCAGAGTTGTTTGGGCTGCTGAAGTGATTTCAACAGTAGTTGGCTCTGCAGCAGTGGTCTCAGCACCAGTGGTCACACCAGGAGTTGTAGTTACTTCAGATACTGTGGTCTGAATAACTGTACTTGTAGCTTCAGCTGTGGTTGTGGCACTACCAGTTGTGCTTTCCACAGCTGATGTCACATCAGCAGTTGTTGTGTCTGCAACAGGGGTGGACTCAGACTCTGTGGTCACTCCTGCAGTAGTGATTATCTCAGCAGTAGTTGTTTGGGCTGCTGAAGTGATTTCAACAGTAGTTGGCTCTGCAGCAGTGGTCCAGCACCAGTGGTCACACCAGGAGTTGTAGTTACTTCAGATACTGTGGTCTGAAAACTGTACTTGTAGCTTCAGCTGTGGTTGTGGCTCTACCAGTTGTGCTTTCCACAGCTGATGTCACACCAGCAGTTGTTGTGTCTGCAACAGGGGTGGACACAGACTCTGTAGTCACTCCTGCAGTAGTGATTATCTCAGCAGTAGTTGTTTGGGCTGCTGAAGTGATTTCAACAGTAGTTGGCTCTGCAGCAGTGGTCTGAGCATCAGTGGTCACACCAGAAGTTGTAGTTATTTCAGATATTGTGGTCTGAATAACTGTACTTGTAGCTTCAGCTGTGGTTGTGGCACTACCAGTTGTGCTTTCCACAGCTGACGTCACATCAGCAGTTGTGGTCTCTGCAACAGGGGTGGCCACAGAACGTGAAGTCACTCCTGCAGTAGTGATTATCTCAGCAGTAGTTGTTTGGGCTGCTGAAGTGATTTCAACAGTAGTTGGCTCTGCAGCAGTGGTCTCAGCACCAGTGGTCACACCAGAAGTTGTAGTTATTTCAGATTTTGTGGTCTGAATAACTGTACTTGTAGCTTCAGCTGTGGTTGTGGCTCTACCAAATGTGCTTTCCACAGCTGACGTCACATCAGCAGTTGTTGTGTCTGCAACAGGCGTGGACACAGACTCTAAAGTCACTCCTGCAGTAGTGATTATCTCAGCAGTAGTTGTTTGGGCTGCTGAAGTGATTTCAACAGTAGTTGGCTCTGCAGCAGTGGTCTCAGCACCAGTGGTCACACCAGCAGTTGTTGTTACTTCAGATACTGTGGTCTGATTAACTGTACTTGTAGCTTCAGCTGTGGTTGTGGCACTACCAGTCGTGCTTTCCACAGCTGACGTCAAATCAGCAGTTGTGGTCTCTGCAACAGGGGTGGCCACAGAACTTGAAGTCACTCCTGCAGTAGTGATTATCTCAGCAGTAGTTGTTTGGGATGCTGAAGTAATTTCAACAGTAGTTGGCTCTGCAGCAGTGGTCTGAGCATCAGTGGTCACACCAGAAGTTGTAGTTACTTCAGCTACTGTGGTCTGAATAACTGTACTTGCAGCTTCAGCTGTGGTTGTGGCTCTACCAGTTGTGCTTTCTACAGCTGATGTCACATCAGCAGTTGTTATGTCTGCAACAGGGGTGGCCACAGACTCTGTAGTCACTCCTGCAGTAGTGATTATCTCAGCAGTAGTAGTTTTGGGCTGCTGAAGTGATTTCAACAGTAGTTGGCTCTGCAGCAGTGGTCTCAGCACCAGTGGTCACACCAGAAGTTGTAGTTACTTCAGGAACTGTGGTCTGAATAACTGTACTTGTAGCTTCAGCTGTGATTGTGGCTCTACCAGTTGTGCTTTCTACAGCTGATGTCACATCAGCAGTTGTTATGTCTGCAACAGGGGTGGCCACAGACTCTGTGGTCACTCCTGCAGTAGTGATTATCTCAGCAGTAGTTGTTTGGGCTGCTGAAGTGATTTCAACAGTAGTTGGCTCTGCAGCAGTGGTCTCAGCACCAGTGGTCACACCAGAAGTTGTAGTTATTTCAGATTTTGTGGTCTGATTAACTGTACTTGTAGCTTCAGCTGTGGTTGTGGCTCTACCATTTGTGCTTTCTACAGCTGATGTCACATCAGCAGTTGTTATGTCTGCAACAGGGGTGGCCACAGACTCTGTGGTCACTCCTGCAGTAGTGATTATCTCAGCAGTAGTTGTTTGGGCTGCTGAAGTGATTTCAACAGTAGTTGGCTCTGCAGCAGTGGTCTGAGCATCAGTGGTCACACCAGAAGTTGTAGTTATTTCAGATTTTGTGGTCTGAAAAACTGTACTTGTAGCTTCAGCTGTGGTTGTGGCTCTACCAGTTGTGCTTTCCACAGCTGACGTCACATCAGCAGTTGTTGTGTCTGCAACAGGGGTGGCCACAGAACTTGAGGTCACTCCTGCAGTAGTGATTATCTCAGCAGTAGTTGTTTGGGCTGCTGAAGTGAATTCAACAGTAGTTGGCTCTGCAGCAGTGGTCTCAGCACCAGTGGTCACACCAGAAGTTGTAGTTACTTCAGATTTTGTGGTCTGAATAACTGTACTTGTAGCTTCAGCTGTGGTTGTGGCTCTACCAGTTGTGCTTTCCACAGCTGATGTCACATCAGCAGTTGTTGTGTCTGCAAGAGGCGTGGACACAGACTCTGTAGTCACTCCTGCAGTAGTGATTATCTCAGCAGTAGTTGTTTGGGCTGCTGAAGTGATTTCAACAGTAGTTGGCTCTGCAGCAGTGGTCAGAGCATCAGTGGTCACACCAGAAGTTGTAGTTATTTCAGATGTTGTGGTCTGAATAACTGTACTTGTAGCTTCAGCTGTGGTTGTGGCTCTACCAGTTGTGCTTTCCACAGCTGACGTCACATCAGCAGTTGTTGTGTCTGCAACAGGGGTGGCCACAGAACTTGAGGTCACTCCTGCAGTAGTGATTATCTCAGCAGTAGTTGTTTGGGCTGCTGAAGTGAATTCAACAGTAGTTGGCTCTGCAGCAGTGGTCTCAGCACCAGTGGTCACACCAGAAGTTGTAGTTATTTCAGATTTTGTGGTCTGAATAACTGTACTTGTAGCTTCAGCTGTGGTTGTGGCTCTACCAGTTGTGCTTTCCACAGCTGATGTCACATCAGCAGTTGTTGTGTCTGCAACAGGCGCGGACACAGACTCTGTAGTCACTCCTGCAGTAGTGATTATCTCAGCAGTAGTTGTTTGGGCTGCTGAAGTGATTTCAACAGTAGTTGGCTCTGCAGCAGTGGTCTCAGCACCAGTGGTCACACCAGAGTTGTTGTTACTTCAGATACTGTGGTCTGAATAACTGTACTTGTAGCTTCAGCTGTGGTTGTGGCACTACCAGTTGTGCTTTCCACAGCTGACGTCACATCAGCAGTTGTGGTCTCTGCAACAGGGGTGGCCACAGAACTTGAAGTCACTCCTGCAGTAGTGATTATCTCAGCAGTAGTTGTTTGGGCTGCTGAAGTGATTTCAACAGTAGTTGGCTCTGCAGCAGTGGTCTCAGCACCAGTGGTCACACCAGAAGTTGTAGTTACTTCAGCAACTGTGGTCTGAATAACTGTACTTGTAGCTTCAGCTGTGGTTGTGGCTCTACCAGTTGTGCTTTCTACAGCTGATGTCACATCAGCAGTTGTTATGTCTGCAACAGGGGTGGACACAGACTCTGTAGTCACTCCTGCAGTAGTGATTATCTCAGCAGTAGTTGTTTGGGCTGCTGAAGTGATTTCAACAGTAGTTGGCTCTGCAGCAGTGGTCTCAGCACCAGTGGTCACACCAGGAGTTGTTGTTACTTCAGCTACTGTGGTCTGAATAACTGTACTTGTAGCTTCAGCTGTGGTTGTGGCACTACCAGTTGTGCTTTCCACAGCTGATGTCACATCAGCAGTTGTTATGTCTGCAACAGGGGTGGCCACAGAACTTGAAGTCACTCCTGCAGTAGTGATTATCTCAGCAGTAGTTGTTTGGGCTGCTGAAGTGATTTCAACAGTAGTTGGCTCTGCAGCAGTGGTCTCAGCACCAGTGGTCACACCAGAAGTTGTAGTTACTTCAGCAACTGTGGTCTGAATAACTGTACTTGTAGCTTCAGCTGTGGTTGTGGCTCTACCAGTTGTGCTTTCTACAGCTGATGTCACATCAGCAGTTGTTATGTCTGCAACAGGGGTGGCCACAGACTCTGTGGTCACTCCTGCAGTAGTGATTATCTCAGCAGTAGTTGTTTGGGCTGCTGAAGTGATTTCAACAGTAGTTGGCTCTGCAGCAGTGGTCTGAGCATCAGTGGTCACACCAGAAGTTGTAGTTATTTCAGATTTTGTGGTCTGAATAACTGTACTTGTAGCTTCAGCTGTGGTTGTGGCTCTACCAGTTGTGCTTTCCACAGCTGACGTCACATCAGCAGTTGTTGTGTCTGCAACAGGGGTGGCCACAGAACTTGAGGTCACTCCTGCAGTAGTGATTATCTCAGCAGTAGTTGTTTTGGCTGCTGAAGTGAATTCAACAGTAGTTGGCTCTGCAGCAGTGGTCTCAGCACCAGTGGTCACACCAGAAGTTGTAGTTATTTCAGATTTTGTGGTCTGAATAACTGTACTTGTAGCTTCAGCTGTGGTTGTGGCTCTACCAGTTGTGCTTTCCACAGCTGACGTCACATCAGCAGTTGTTGTGTCTGCAACAGGGGTGGCCACAGAACTTGAGGTCACTCCTGCAGTAGTGATTATCTCAGCAGTAGTTGTTTGGGCTGCTGAAGTGATTTCAACAGTAGTTGGCTCTGCAGCAGTGGTCTCAGCACCAGTGGTCACACCAGAAGTTGTAGTTACTTCAGCAACTGTGGTCTGAATAACTGTACTTGTAGCTTCAGCTGTGGTTGTGGCTCTACCAGTTGTGCTTTCTACAGCTGATGTCACATCAGCAGTTGTTATGTCTGCAACAGGGGTGGACACAGACTCTGTAGTCACTCCTGCAGTAGTGATTATCTCAGCAGTAGTTGTTTGGGCTGCTGAAGTGATTTCAACAGTAGTTGGCTCTGCAGCAGTGGTCTCAGCACCAGTGGTCACACCAGGAGTTGTTGTTACTTCAGCTACTGTGGTCTGAATAACTGTACTTGTAGCTTCAGCTGTGGTTGTGGCACTACCAGTTGTGCTTTCCACAGCTGATGTCACATCAGCAGTTGTTGTTTCTGCAACAGGGGTGGCCACAGAACTTGAAGTCACTCCTGCAGTAGTGATTATCTCAGCAGTAGTTGTTTGGGCTGCTGAAGTGATTTCAACAGTAGTTGGCTCTGCAGCAGTGGTCTCAGCACCAGTGGTCACACCAGAAGTTGTTGTTACTTCAGAACTGTGGTCTGAATAACTGTACTTGTAGCTTCAGCTGTGGTTGTGGCTCTACCAGTTGTGCTTTCTACAGCTGATGTCACATCAGCAGTTGTTATGTCTGCAACAGGGGTGGCCACAGACTCTGTGGTCACTCCTGCAGTAGTGATTATCTCAGCAGTAGTTGTTTGGGCTGCTGAAGTGATTTCAACAGTAGTTGGCTCTGCAGCAGTGGTCTCAGCACCAGTGGTCACACCAGAAGTTGTAGTTACTTCAGATTTTGTGGTCTGAATAACTGTACTTGTAGCTTCAGCTGTGGTTGTGGCTCTACCAGTTGTGCTTTCCACAGCTGACGTCACATCAGCAGTTGTTGTGTCTGCAACAGGGGTGGCCACAGAACTTGAGGTCACTCCTGCAGTAGTGATTATCTCAGCAGTAGTTGTTTGGGCTGCTGAAGTGATTTCAACAGTAGTTGGCTCTGCAGCAGTGGTCTCAGCACCAGTGGTCACACCAGAAGTTGTATTTATTCAGATTTTGTGGTCTGAATAACTGTACTTGTAGCTTCAGCTGTGGTTGTGGCTCTACCAGTTGTGCTTTCCACAGCTGATGTCACATCAGCAGTTGTTGTGTCTGCAACAGGCGTGGACACAGACTCTGTAGTCACTCCTGCAGTAGTGATTATCTCAGCAGTAGTTGTTTGGGCTGCTGAAGTGATTTCAACAGTAGTTGGCTCTGCAGCAGTGGTCTCAGCACCAGTGGTCACACCAGGAGTTGTTGTTACTTCAGATACTGTGGTCTGAATAACTGTACTTGTAGCTTCAGCTGTGGTTGTGGCACTACCAGTTGTGCTTTCCACAGCTGACGTCACATCAGCAGTTGTGGTCTCTGCAACAGGGGTGGCCACAGAACTTGAAGTCACTCCTGCAGTAGTGATTATCTCAGCAGTAGTTGTTTGGGCTGCTGAAGTGATTTCAACAGTAGTTGGCTCTGCAGCAGTGGTCTCAGCACCAGTGGTCACACCAGAAGTTGTAGTTACTTCAGCAACTGTGGTCTGAATAACTGTACTTGTAGCTTCAGCTGTGGTTGTGGCTCTACCAGTTGTGCTTTCTACAGCTGATGTCACATCAGCAGTTGTTATGTCTGCAACAGGGGTGGACACAGACTCTGTAGTCACTCCTGCAGTAGTGATTATCTCAGCAGTAGTTGTTTGGGCTGCTGAAGTGATTTCAACAGTAGTTGGCTCTGCAGCAGTGGTCTCAGCACCAGTGGTCACACCAGGAGTTGTTGTTACTTCAGATACTGTGGTCTGAATAACTGTACTTGTAGCTTCAGCTGTGGTTGTGGCACTACCAGTTGTGCTTTCCACAGCTGATGTCACATCAGCAGTTGTTAGTCTGCAACAGGGGTGGCCACAGAACTTGAAGTCACTCCTGCAGTAGTGATTATCTCAGCAGTAGTTGTTTGGGCTGCTGAAGTGATTTCAACAGTAGTTGGCTCTGCAGCAGTGGTCTCAGCACCAGTGGTCACACCAGGAGTTGTTGTTACTTCAGCTACTGTGGTCTGAATAACTGTACTTGTAGCTGCAGCTGTGGTTGTGGCACTACCAGTTGTGCTTTCCACAGCTGATGTCACATCAGCAGTTGTTATGTCTGCAACAGGGGTGGCCACAGAACCTGAAGTCACTCCTGCAGTAGTGATTATCTCAGCAGTAGTTGTTTGGGCTGCTGAAGTGATTTCAACAGTAGTTGGCTCTGCAGCAGTGGTCTCAGCACCAGTGGTCACACCAGAAGTTGTTGTTACTTCAGCAACTGTGGTCTGAATAACTGTACTTGTAGCTTCAGCTGTGGTTGTGGCTCTACCAGTTGTGCTTTCTACAGCTGATGTCACATCAGCAGTTGTTATGTCTGCAACAGGGGTGGCCACAGACTCTGTGGTCACTCCTGCAGTAGTGATTATCTCAGCAGTAGTTGTTTGGGCTGCTGAAGTGATTTCAACAGTAGTTGGCTCTGCAGCAGTGGTCTGAGCATCAGTGGTCACACCAGAAGTTGTAGTTATTTCAGATTTTGTGGTCTGAATAACTGTACTTGTAGCTTCAGCTGTGGTTGTGGCTCTACCAGTTGTGCTTTCCACAGCTGACGTCACATCAGCAGTTGTTGTGTCTGCAACAGGGGTGGCCACAGAACTTGAGGTCACTCCTGCAGTAGTGATTATCTCAGCAGTAGTTGTTTGGGCTGCTGAAGTGATTCAACAGTAGTTGGCTCTGCAGCAGTGGTCTCAGCACCAGTGGTCACACCAGAAGTTGTATTTATTTCAGATTTTGTGGTCTGAATAACTGTACTTGTAGCTTCAGCTGTGGTTGTGGCTCTACCAGTTGTGCTTTCCACAGCTGATGTCACATCAGCAGTTGTTGTGTCTGCAACAGGCGTGGACACAGACTCTGTAGTCACTCCTGCAGTAGTGATTATCTCAGCAGTAGTTGTTTGGGCTGCTGAAGTGATTTCAACAGTAGTTGGCTCTGCAGCAGTGGTCTCAGCACCAGTGGTCACACCAGGAGTTGTTGTTACTTCAGATACTGTGGTCTGAATAACTGTACTTGTAGCTTCAGCTGTGGTTGTGGCACTACCAGTTGTGCTTTCCACAGCTGACGTCACATCAGCAGTTGTGGTCTCTGCAACAGGGGTGGCCACAGAACTTGAAGTCACTCCTGCAGTAGTGATTATCTCAGCAGTAGTTGTTTGGGCTGCTGAAGTGATTTCAACAGTAGTTGGCTCTGCAGCAGTGGTCTCAGCACCAGTGGTCACACCAGAAGTTGTAGTTACTTCAGCAACTGTGGTCTGAATAACTGTACTTGTAGCTTCAGCTGTGGTTGTGGCTCTACCAGTTGTGCTTTCTACAGCTGATGTCACATCAGCAGTTGTTATGTCTGCAACAGGGGTGGACACAGACTCTGTAGTCACTCCTGCAGTAGTGATTATCTCAGCAGTAGTTGTTTGGGCTGCTGAAGTGATTTCAACAGTAGTTGGCTCTGCAGCAGTGGTCTCAGCACCAGTGGTCACACCAGGAGTTGTTGTTACTTCAGCTACTGTGGTCTGAATAACTGTACTTGTAGCTTCAGCTGTGGTTGTGGCACTACCAGTTGTGCTTTCCACAGCTGATGTCACATCAGCAGTTGTTATGTCTGCAACAGGGGTGGCCACAGAACTTGAAGTCACTCCTGCAGTAGTGATTATCTCAGCAGTAGTTGTTTGGGCTGCTGAAGTGATTTCAACAGTAGTTGGCTCTGCAGCAGTTGTCTCAGCACCAGTGGTCACACCAGGAGTTGTTGTTACTTCAGCTACTGTGGTCTGAATAACTGTACTTGTAGCTTCAGCTGTGGTTGTGGCACTACCAGTTGTGCTTTCCACAGCTGATGTCACATCAGCAGTTGTTATGTCTGCAACAGGGGTGGCCACAGAACCTGAAGTCACTCCTGCAGTAGTGATTATCTCAGCAGTAGTTGTTTGGGCTGCTGAAGTGATTTCAACAGTAGTTGGCTCTGCAGCAGTGGTCTCAGCACCAGTGGTCACACCAGAAGTTGTTGTTACTTCAGCAACTGTGGTCTGAATAACTGTACTTGTAGCTTCAGCTGTGGTTGTGGCTCTACCAGTTGTGCTTTCTACAGCTGATGTCACATCAGCAGTTGTTATGTCTGCAACAGGGGTGGCCACAGACTCTGTGGTCACTCCTGCAGTAGTGATTATCTCAGCAGTAGTTGTTTGGGCTGCTGAAGTGATTTCAACAGTAGTTGGCTCTGCAGCAGTGGTCTCAGCATCAGTGGTCACACCAGAAGTTGTAGTTATTTCAGATTTTGTGGTCTGAATAACTGTACTTGTAGCTTCAGCTGTGGTTGTGGCTCTACCAGTTGTGCTTTCCACAGCTGACGTCACATCAGCAGTTGTTGTGTCTGCAACAGGGGTGGCCACAGAACTTGAGGTCACTCCTGCAGTAGTGATTATCTCAGCAGTAGTTGTTTGGGCTGCTGAAGTGATTCAACAGTAGTTGGCTCTGCAGCAGTGGTCTCAGCACCAGTGGTCACACCAGAAGTTGTAGTTATTTCAGATTTTGTGGTCTGAATAACTGTACTTGTAGCTTCAGCTGTGGTTGTGGCTCTACCAGTTGTGCTTTCCACAGCTGATGTCACATCAGCAGTTGTTGTGTCTGCAACAGGGGTGGACACAGACTCTGTAGTCACTCCTGCAGTAGTGATTATCTCAGCAGTAGTTGTTTGGGCTGCTGAAGTGATTTCAACAGTAGTTGGCTCTGCAGCAGTGGTCTCAGCACCAGTGGTCACACCAGGAGTTGTTGTTACTTCAGATACTGTGGTCTGAATAACTGTACTTGTAGCTTCAGCTGTGGTTGTGGCACTACCAGTTGTGCTTTCCACAGCTGACGTCACATCAGCAGTTGTGGTCTCTGCAACAGGGGTGGCCACAGAACTTGAAGTCACTCCTGCAGTAGTGATTATCTCAGCAGTAGTTGTTTGGGCTGCTGAAGTGATTTCAACAGTAGTTGGCTCTGCAGCAGTGGTCTCAGCACCAGTGGTCACACCAGAAGTTGTAGTTACTTCAGCAACTGTGGTCTGAATAACTGTACTTGTAGCTTCAGCTGTGGTTGTGGCTCTACCAGTTGTGCTTTCTACAGCTGATGTCACATCAGCAGTTGTTATGTCTGCAACAGGGGTGGACACAGACTCTGTAGTCACTCCTGCAGTAGTGATTATCTCAGCAGTAGTTGTTTGGGCTGCTGAAGTGATTTCAACAGTAGTTGGCTCTGCAGCAGTGGTCTCAGCACCAGTGGTCACACCAGGAGTTGTTGTTACTTCAGCTACTGTGGTCTGAATAACTGTACTTGTAGCTGCAGCTATGGTTGTGGCACTACCAGTTGTGCTTTCCACAGCTGATGTCACATCAGCAGTTGTTATGTCTGCAACAGGGGTGGCCACAGAACTTGAAGTCACTCCTGCAGTAGTGATTATCTCAGCAGTAGTTGTTTGGGCTGCTGAAGTGATTTCAACAGTAGTTGGCTCTGCAGCAGTGGTCTCAGCACCAGTGGTCACACCAGAAGTTGTTGTTACTTCAGTAACTGTGGTCTGAATAACTGTACTTGTAGCTTCAGCTGTGGTTGTGGCTCTACCAGTTGTGCTTTCTACAGCTGATGTCACATCAGCAGTTGTTATGTCTGCAACAGGGGTGGCCACAGACTCTGTGGTCACTCCTGCAGTAGTGATTATCTCAGCAGTAGTTGTTTGGGCTGCTGAAGTGATTTCAACAGTAGTTGGCTCTGCAGCAGTGGTCTCAGCATCAGTGGTCACACCAGAAGTTGTAGTTATTTCAGATTTTGTGGTCTGAATAACTGTACTTGTAGCTTCAGCTGTGGTTGTGGCTCTACCAGTTGTGCTTTCCACAGCTGACGTCACATCAGCAGTTGTTGTGTCTGCAACAGGGGTGGCCACAGAACTTGAGGTCACTCCTGCAGTAGTGATTATCTCAGCAGTAGTTGTTTGGGCTGCTGAAGTGATTTCAACAGTAGTTGGCTCTGCAGCAGTGGTCTCAGCACCAGTGGTCACACCAGAAGTTGTAGTTACTTCAGCAACTGTGGTCTGAATAACTGTACTTGTAGCTTCAGCTGTGGTTGTGGCTCTACCAGTTGTGCTTTCTACAGCTGATGTCACATCAGCAGTTGTTATGTCTGCAACAGGGGTGGACACAGACTCTGTAGTCACTCCTGCAGTAGTGATTATCTCAGCAGTAGTTGTTTGGGCTGCTGAAGTGATTTCAACAGTAGTTGGCTCTGCAGCAGTTGTCTCAGCACCAGTGGTCACACCAGGAGTTGTTGTTACTTCAGCTACTGTGGTCTGAATAACTGTACTTGTAGCTGCAGCTATGGTTGTGGCACTACCAGTTGTGCTTTCTACAGCTGATGTCACATCAGCAGTTGTTATGTCTGCAACAGGGGTGGCCACAGAACTTGAAGTCACTCCTGCAGTAGTGATTATCTCAGCAGTAGTTGTTTGGGCTGCTGAAGTGATTTCAACAGTAGTTGGCTCTGCAGCAGTGGTCTCAGCACCAGTGGTCACACCAGAAGTTGTTGTTACTTCAGCAACTGTGGTCTGAATAACTGTACTTGTAGCTTCAGCTGTGGTTGTGGCTCTACCAGTTGTGCTTTCTACAGCTGATGTCACATCAGCAGTTGTTATGTCTGCAACGGGGTGGCCACAGACTCTGTGGTCACTCCTGCAGTAGTGATTATCTCAGCAGTAGTTGTTTGGGCTGCTGAAGTGATTTCAACAGTAGTTGGCTCTGCAGCAGTGGTCTGAGCATCAGTGGTCACACCAGAAGTTGTAGTTATTTCAGATTTTGTGGTCTGAATAACTGTACTTGTAGCTTCAGCTGTGGTTGTGGCTCTACCAGTTGTGCTTTCCACAGCTGACGTCACATCAGCAGTTGTTGTGTCTGCAACAGGGGTGGCCACAGAACTTGAGGTCACTCCTGCAGTAGTGATTATCTCAGCAGTAGTTGTTTGGGCTGCTGAAGTGAATTCAACAGTAGTTGGCTCTGCAGCAGTGGTCTCAGCACCAGTGGTCACACCAGAAGTTGTAGTTATTTCAGATTTTGTGGTCTGAATAACTGTACTTGTAGCTTCAGCTGTGGTTGTGGCTCTACCAGTTGTGCTTTCCACAGCTGATGTCACATCAGCAGTTGTTGTGTCTGCAACAGGCGTGGACACAGACTCTGTAGTCACTCCTGCAGTAGTGATTATCTCAGCAGTAGTTGTTTGGGCTGCTGAAGTGATTTCAACAGTAGTTGGCTCTGCAGCAGTGGTCTCAGCACCAGTGGTCACACCAGCAGTTGTTGTTACTTCAGATACTGTGGTCTGAATAACTGTACTTGTAGCTTCAGCTGTGGTTGTGGCACTACCAGTTGTGCTTTCCACAGCTGACGTCACATCAGCAGTTGTGGTCTCTGCAACAGGGGTGGCCACAGAACTTGAAGTCAGTCCTGCAGTAGTGATTATCTCAGCAGTAGTTGTTTGGGCTGCTGAAGTGATTTCAACAGTAGTTGGCTCTGCAGTAGTGGTCTCAGCACCAGTGGTCACACCAGAAGTTGTAGTTACTTCAGATACTGTGGTCTGAATAACTGTACTTGTAGCTTCAGCTGTGGTTGTGGCTCTACCAGTTGTGCTTTCTACAGCTGATGTCACATCAGCAGTTGTTATGTCTGCAACAGGGGTGGACACAGACTCTGTAGTCACTCCTGCAGTAGTGATTATCTCAGCAGTAGTTGTTTGGGCTGCTGAAGTGATTTCAACAGTAGTTGGCTCTGCAGCAGTTGTCTCAGCACCAGTGGTCACACCAGGAGTTGTTGTAGCTTCAGCTATGGTTGTGGCACTACCAGTTGTGCTTTCCACAGCTGATGTCACATCAGCAGTTGTTATGTCTGCAACAGGGGTGGCCACAGAACTTGAAGTCAGTCCTGCAGTAGTGATTATCTCAGCAGTAGTTGTTTGGGCTGCTGAAGTGATTTCAACAGTAGTTGGCTCTGCAGCAGTTGTCTCAGCACCAGTGGTCACACCAGGAGTTGTTGTAGCTTCAGCTATGGTTGTGGCACTACCAGTTGTGCTTTCCACAGCTGATGTCACATCAGCAGTTGTTATGTCTGCAACAGGGGTGGCCACAGAACTTGAAGTCACTCCTGCAGTAGTGATTATCTCAGCAGTAGTTGTTTGGGCTGCTGAAGTGATTTCAACAGTAGTTGGCTCTGCAGCAGTGGTCTGAGCATCAGTGGTCACACCAGAAGTTGTAGTTATTTCAGATTTTGTGGTCTGAATAACTGTACTTGTAGCTTCAGCTGTGGTTGTGGCTCTACCAGTTGTGCTTTCCACAGCTGACGTCACATCAGCAGTTGTTGTGTCTGCAACAGGGGTGGCCACAGAACTTGAGGTCACTCCTGCAGTAGTGATTATCTCAGCAGTAGTTGTTTGGGCTGCTGAAGTGAATTCAACAGTAGTTGGCTCTGCAGCAGTGGTCTCAGCACCAGTGGTCACACCAGAAGTTGTAGTTATTTCAGATTTTGTGGTCTGAATAACTGTACTTGTAGCTTCAGCTGTGGTTGTGGCTCTACCAGTTGTGCTTTCCACAGCTGAGGTCACATCAGCAGTTGTTGTGTCTGCAAGAGGCGTGGACACAGACTCTGTAGTCACTCCTGCAGTAGTGATTATCTCAGCAGTAGTTGTTTGGGCTGCTGAAGTGATTTCAACAGTAGTTGGCTCTGCAGCAGTGGTCTCAGCACCAGTGGTCACACCAGGAGTTGTTGTTACTTCAGATACTGTGGTCTGAATAACTGTACTTGTAGCTTCAGCTGTGGTTGTGGCACTACCAGTTGTGCTTTCCACAGCTGACGTCACATCAGCTGTTGTGGTCTCTGCAACAGGGGTGGCCACAGAACTTGAAGTCACTCCTGCAGTAGTGATTATCTCAGCAGTAGTTGTTTGGGCTGCTGAAGTGATTTCAACAGTAGTTGGCTCTGCAGCAGTGGTCTCAGCACCAGTGGTCACACCAGAAGTTGAAGTTACTTCAGCAACTGTGGTCTGAATAACTGTACTTGTAGCTTCAGCTGTGGTTGTGGCTCTACCAGTTGTGCTTTCTACAGCTGATGTCACATCAGCAGTTGTTATGTCTGCAACAGGGGTGGACACAGACTCTGTAGTCACTCCTGCAGTAGTGATTATCTCAGCAGTAGTTGTTTGGGCTGCTGAAGTGATTTCAACAGTAGTTGGCTCTGCAGCAGTGGTCTCAGCACCAGTGGTCACACCAGGAGTTGTTGTTACTTCAGCTACTGTGGTCTGAATAACTGTACTTGTAGCTGCAGCTATGGTTGTGGCACTACCAGTTGTGCTTTCCACAGCTGATGTCACATCAGCAGTTGTTATGTCTGCAACAGGGGTGGCCACAGAACTTGAAGTCACTCCTGCAGTAGTGATTATCTCAGCAGTAGTTGTTTGGGCTGCTGAAGTGATTTCAACAGTAGTTGGCTCTGCAGCAGTGGTCTCAGCACCAGTGGTCACACCAGAAGTTGTTGTTACTTCAGTAACTGTGGTCTGAATAACTGTACTTGTAGCTTCAGCTATGGTTGTGGCTCTACCAGTTGTGCTTTCTACAGCTGATGTCACATCAGCAGTTGTTATGTCTGCAACAGGGGTGGCCACAGACTCTGTGGTCACTCCTGCAGTAGTGATTATCTCAGCAGTAGTTGTTTGGGCTGCTGAAGTGATTTCAACAGTAGTTGGCTCTGAAGCAGTTGTCTCAGCACCAGTGGTCACACTAGGAGTTGTTGTTACTTCAGCTACTGTGGTCTGAATAACTGTACTTGTAGCTGCAGCTATGGTTGTGGCACTACCAGTTGTGCTTTCCACAGCTGATGTCACATCAGCAGTTGTTATGTCTGCAACAGGGGTGGCCACAGAACTTGAAGTCAGTCCTGCAGTAGTGATTATCTCAGCAGTAGTTGTTTGGGCTGCTGAAGTGATTTCAACAGTAGTTGGCTCTGCAGCAGTGGTCTCAGCACCAGTGGTCACACCAGAAGTTGTTGTTACTTCAGCAACTGTGGTCTGAATAACTGTACTTGTAGCTTCAGCTGTGGTTGTGGCTCTACCAGTTGTGCTTTCTACAGCTGATGTCACATCAGCAGTTGTTATGTCTGCAACAGGGGTGGCCACAGAACTTGAAGTCACTCCTGCAGTAGTGATTATCTCAGCAGTAGTTGTTTGGGCTGCTGAAGTGATTTCAACAGTAGTTGGCTCTGCAGCAGTGGTCTCAGCACCAGTGGTCACACCAGAAGTTGTTGTTACTTCAGTAACTGTGGTCTGAATAACTGTACTTGTAGCTTCAGCTGTGGTTGTGGCTCTACCAGTTGTGCTTTCCACAGCTGATGTCACATCAGCAGTTGTTGTGTCTGCAACAGGCGTGGACACAGACTCTGTAGTCACTCCTGCAGTAGTGATTATCTCAGCAGTAGTTGTTTGGGCTGCTGAAGTGATTTCAACAGTAGTTGGCTCTGCAGCAGTGGTCTCAGCACCAGTGGTCACACCAGCAGTTGTTGTTACTTCAGATACTGTGGTCTGAATAACTGTACTTGTAGCTTCAGCTGTGGTTGTGGCACTATCAGTTGTGCTTTCCACAGCTGACGTCACATCAGCAGTTGTGGTCTCTGCAACAGGGGTGGCCACAGAACTTGAAGTCACTCCTGCAGTAGTGATTATCTCAGCAGTAGTTGTTTGGGCTGCTGAAGTGATTTCAACAGTAGTTGGCTCTGCAGCAGTGGTCTCAGCACCAGTGGTCATACCAGAAGTTGTAGTTAATTCAGCAACTGTGGTCTGAATAACTGTACTTGTAGCTTCAGCTGTGGTTGTGGCTCTACCAGTTGTGCTTTCTACAGCTGATGTCACATCAGCAGTTGTTATGTCTGCAACAGGGGTGGACACAGACTCTGTAGTCACTCCTGCAGTAGTGATTATCTCAGCAGTAGTTGTTTGGGCTGCTGAAGTGATTTCAACAGTAGTTGGCTCTGCAGCAGTTGTCTCAGCACCAGTGGTCACACCAGGAGTTGTTGTAGCTTCAGCTATGGTTGTGGCACTACCAGTTGTGCTTTCCACAGCTGATGTCACATCAGCAGTTGTTATGTCTGCAACAGGGGTGGCCACAGAACTTGAAGTCAGTCCTGCAGTAGTGATTATCTCAGCAGTAGTTGTTTGGGCTGCTGAAGTGATTTCAACAGTAGTTGGCTCTGCAGCAGTTGTCTCAGCACCAGTGGTCACACCAGGAGTTGTTGTAGCTTCAGCTATGGTTGTGGCACTACCAGTTGTGCTTTCCACAGCTGATGTCACATCAGCAGTTGTTATGTCTGCAACAGGGGTGGCCACAGAACTTGAAGTCAGTCCTGCAGTAGTGATTATCTCAGCAGTAGTTGTTTGGGCTGCTGAAGTGATTTCAACAGTAGTTGGCTCTGCAGCAGTGGTCTGAGCATCAGTGGTCACACCAGAAGTTGTAGTTATTTCAGATTTTGTGGTCTGAATAACTGTACTTGTAGCTTCAGCTGTGGTTGTGGCTCTACCAGTTGTGCTTTCCACAGCTGACGTCACATCAGCAGTTGTTGTGTCTGCAACAGGGGTGGCCACAGAACTTGAGGTCACTCCTGCAGTAGTGATTATCTCAGCAGTAGTTGTTTGGGCTGCTGAAGTGATTTCAACAGTAGTTGGCTCTGCAGCAGTGGTCTCAGCTCCAGTGGTCATACCAGAAGTTGTAGTTACTTCAGCAACTGTGGTCTGAATAACTGTACTTGTAGCTTCAGCTGTGGTTGTGGCTCTACCAGTTGTGCTTTCTACAGCTGATGTCACATCAGCAGTTGTTATGTCTGCAACGGGGGTGGCCACAGACTCTGTGGTCACTCCTGCAGTAGTGATTATCTCAGCAGTAGTTGTTTGGGCTGCTGAAGTGATTTCAACAGTAGTTGGCTCTGCAGCAGTTGTCTCAGCACCAGTGGTCACACTAGGAGTTGTTGTTACTTCAGCTACTGTGGTCTGAATAACTGTACTTGTAGCTGCAGCTATGGTTGTGGCACTACCAGTTGTGCTTTCCACAGCTGATGTCACATCAGCAGTTGTTATGTCTGCAACAGGGGTGGCCACAGAACTTGAAGTCAGTCCTGCAGTAGTGATTATCTCAGCAGTAGTTGTTTGGGCTGCTGAAGTGATTTCAACAGTAGTTGGCTCTGCAGCAGTGGTCTCAGCACCAGTGGTCACACCAGAAGTTGTTGTTACTTCAGCAACTGTGGTCTGAATAACTGTACTTGTAGCTTCAGCTGTGGTTGTGGCTCTACCAGTTGTGCTTTCTACAGCTGATGTCACATCAGCAGTTGTTATGTCTGCAACGGGGGTGGCCACAGACTCTGTGGTCACTCCTGCAGTAGTGATAATCTCAGCAGTAGTTGTTTGGGCTGCTGAAGTGATTTCAACAGTAGTTGGCTCTGCAGCAGTGGTCTGAGCATCAGTGGTCACACCAGAAGTTGTAGTTATTTCAGATTTTGTGGTCTGAATAACTGTACTTGTAGCTTCAGCTGTGGTTGTGGCTCTACCAGTTGTGCTTTCCACAGCTGATGTCACATCAGCAGTTGTTGTGTCTGCAACAGGGGTGGCCACAGAACTTGAGGTCACTCCTGCAGTAGTGATTATCTCAGCAGTAGTTGTTTGGGCTGCTGAAGTGAATTCAACAGTAGTTGGCTCTGCAGCAGTGGTCTCAGCACCAGTGGTCACACCAGAAGTTGTAGTTATTTCAGATTTTGTGGTCTGAATAACTGTACTTGTAGCTTCAGCTGTGGTTGTGGCTCTACCAGTTGTGCTTTCCACAGCTGATGTCACATCAGCAGTTGTTGTGTCTGCAACAGGCGTGGACACAGACTCTGTAGTCACTCCTGCAGTAGTGATTATCTCAGCAGTAGTTGTTTGGGCTGCTGAAGTGATTTCAACAGTAGTTGGCTCTGCAGCAGTGGTCTCAGCACCAGTGGTCACACCAGGAGTTGTTGTTACTTCAGATACTGTGGTCTGAATAACTGTACTTGTAGCTTCAGCTGTGGTTGTGGCACTATCAGTTGTGCTTTCCACAGCTGACGTCACATCAGCAGTTGTGGTCTCTGCAACAGGGGTGGCCACAGAACTTGAAGTCACTCCTGCAGTAGTGATTATCTCAGCAGTAGTTGTTTGGGCTGCTGAAGTGATTTCAACAGTAGTTGGCTCTGCAGCAGTGGTCTCAGCACCAGTGGTCATACCAGAAGTTGTAGTTACTTCAGCAACTGTGGTCTGAATAACTGTACTTGTAGCTTCAGCTGTGGTTGTGGCTCTACCAGTTGTGCTTTCTACAGCTGATGTCACATCAGCAGTTGTTAGGTCTGCAACAGGGGTGGACACAGACTCTGTAGTCACTCCTGCAGTAGTGATTATCTCAGCAGTAGTTGTTTGGGCTGCTGAAGTGATTTCAACAGTAGTTGGCTCTGCAGCAGTTGTCTCAGCACCAGTGGTCACACCAGGAGTTGTTGTAGCTTCAGCTATGGTTGTGGCACTACCAGTTGTGCTTTCCACAGCTGATGTCACATCAGCAGTTGTTATGTCTGCAACAGGGGTGGCCACAGAACTTGAAGTCAGTCCTGCAGTAGTGATTATCTCAGCAGTAGTTGTTTGGGCTGCTGAAGTGATTTCAACAGTAGTTGGCTCTGCAGCAGTGGTCTCAGCACCAGTGGTCACACCAGAAGTTGTAGTTACTTCAGCAACTGTGGTCTGAATAACTGTACTTGTAGCTTCAGCTGTGGTTGTGGTTCTACCAGTTGTGCTTTCTACAGCTGATGTCACATCAGCAGTTGTTATGTCTGCAACAGGGGTGGCCACAGACTCTGTGGTCACTCCTGCAGTAGTGATTATCTCAGCAGTAGTTGTTTGGGCTGATGAAGTGATTTCAACAGTAGTTGGCTCTGCAGCAGTGGTCTGAGCATCAGTGGACACACCAGAAGTTGTAGTTATTTCAGATTTTGTGGTCTGAATAACTGTACTTGTAGCTTCAGCTGTGGTTGTGGCTCTAGCAGTTGTGCTTTCCACAGCTGACGTCACATCAGCAGTTGTTGTGTCTGCAACAGGGGTGGCCACAGAACTTGAGGTCACTCCTGCAGTAGTGATTATCTCAGCAGAAGTTGTTTGGGCTGCTGAAGTGAATTCAACAGTAGTTGGCTCTGCAGCAGTGGTCTCAGCACCAGTGGTCACACCAGAAGTTGTAGTTATTTCAGATTTTGTGGTCTGAATAACTGTACTTGTAGCTTCAGCTGTGGTTGTGGCTCTACCAGTTGTGCTTTCCACAGCTGATGTCACATCAGTAGTTGTTGTGTCTGCAACAGGCGTGGACACAGACTCTGTAGTCACTCCTGCAGTAGTGATTATCTCAGCAGTAGTTGTTTGGGCTGCTGAAGTGATTTCAACAGTAGTTGGCTCTGCAGCAGTGGTCTCAGCACCAGTGGTCACACCAGGAGTTGTTGTTACTTCAGATACTGTGGTCTGAATAACTGTACTTGTAGCTTCAGCTGTGGTTGTGGCACTATCAGTTGTGCTTTCCACAGCTGACGTCACATCAGCAGTTGTGGTCTCTGCAACAGGGGTGGCCACAGAACTTGAAGTCACTCCTGCAGTAGTGATTATCTCAGCAGTAGTTGTTTGGGCTGCTGAAGTGATTTCAACAGTAGTTGGCTCTGCAGCAGTGGTCTCAGCACCAGTGGTCACACCAGAAGTTGTAGTTACTTCAGCAACTGTGGTCTGAATAACTGTACTTGTAGCTTCAGCTGTGGTTGTGGCTCTACCAGTTGTGCTTTCTACAGCTGATGTCACATCAGCAGTTGTTATGTCTGCAACAGGGGTGGACACAGACTCTGTAGTCACTCCTGCAGTAGTGATTATCTCAGCAGTAGTTGTTTGGGCTGCTGAAGTGATTTCAACAGTAGTTGGCTCTGCAGCAGTGGTCTCAGCACCAGTGGTCACACCAGGAGTTGTTGTTACTTCAGATACTGTGGTCTGAATAACTGTACTTGTAGCATCAGCTGTGGTTGTGGCACTACCAGTTGTGCTTTCCACAGCTGACGTCAAATCAGCAGTTGTGGTCTCTGCAACAGAGGTGGCCACAGAACTTGAAGTCACTCCTACAGTAGTGATTATCTCAGCAGTAGTTGTTTGGGCTGCTGAAGTGATTTCAACAGTAGTTGGCTCTGCAGCAGTGGTCTCAGCACCAGTGGTCACACCAGACGTTGTTGTTACTTCAGCAACTGTGGTCTGAATAACTGTACTTGTAGCTTCAGCTGTGGTTGTGGCTCTACTAGTTGTGCTTTCTACAGCTGATGTCACATCAGCAGTTGTTATGTCTGTAACAGGGGTGGACACAGACTCTGTGGTCACTCCTGCAGTAGTGATGATCTCAGCAGTAGTTGTTTGGGCTGCTGAAGTTATTTCAACAGTAGTTGGCTCTGCACCAGTTGTCTCAGCACCAGTGGTCACACCAGGAGTTGTTGTTACTTCAGCTACAGTGGTCTGAATAACTGTACTTGTAGCTTCAGCTATGGTTGTGGCACTACCAGTTGTGCTTTCCACAGCTGATGTCACATCAGCAGTTGTTATGTCTGCAACAGGGGTGGGCACAGAACTTGAAGTCAGTCCTGCAGTAGTGATTATCTCAGCAGTAGTTGTTTGGGCTGCTGAAGTGATTTCAACAGTAGTTGGCACTGCAGCAGTGGTCTCAGCACCAGTGGTCACACCAGGAGTTGTAGTTACTTCAGATACTGTGGTCTGAACAACTGTACTTGTAGCTTCAGCTGTGGTTGTGACACTACCAGTTGTGCTTTCCACAGCTGATGTCACATCAGCAGTTGTTGTGTCCGCAGCAGGGGTGGACACAGACTCTGTGGTCACTCCTGCAGTAGTGATTATCTCAGCAGTAGTTGTTTGGGCTGCTGAAGTGATTTCAACAGTAGTTGTCTCTGCAGCAGTGGTCTGAGCATCAGTGGTCACACCAGAAGTTGTAGTTATTTCAGATTTTGTGGTCTGAATAACTGTACTTGTAGCTTCAGCTGTGGTTGTGGCACTACCAGTTGTGCTTTCGACAGCTAATGTCACATCAGCAGTTGTTAAGTCTGCAACAGGGGTGGCCACAGAACTTGAAGTCACTCCTGCAATAGTGATTATCTCAGCAGTAGTTGTTTGGGCTGCTGAAGTGATTTCAACAGTAGTTGGCACTGCAGCAGTGGTCTCAGCACCAGTGGTCACACCAGGAGTTGTAGTTACTTCAGATACTGTGGTCTGAACAACTGTACTTGTAGCTTCAGCTGTGGTTGTGGCACTACCAGTTGTGCTTTCCACAGCTGATGTCACATCAGCAGTTGTTGTGTCTGCAGCAGGGGTGGACTCAGACTCTGTGGTCACTCCTGCAGTAGTGATTATCTCAGCAGTAGTTGTTTGGGCTGCTGAAGTGATTTCAACAGTAGATGGCTCTGCTGCAGTGGTCCCAGCACCAGTGGTCACACCAGGAGTTGTAGTTACTTCAGATACTGTGGTCTGAATAACTGTACTTGTAGCTTCAATTGTGGTTGTGGCACTACCAGTTCTGCTTTCCACAGCTGATGTCACATCAGAAGTTGTTGTGTCTGCAGCAGGGGTGGCCACAGACTCTGTAGTCAATCCTGCAGTAGTGATTATCTCAGCAGTAGTTGTTTGGGCTGCTGAAGTGATTTCAACAGTAGTTGGCTCTGCAGCAGTGGTCTGAGCATCAGTGGTCACACCAGAAGTTGTAGTCATTTCAGATATTGTGGTCTGAATAACTGTACTTGTAGCTTCAGCTGTGGTTGTGGCTCTACCAGTTGTGATTTCCACAGCTGATGTCACATCAGCAGTTGTGGTCTCTGCAACAGGGGTGGCCACAGAACTTGAAGTCACTCCTGCAGTAGTGATTATCTCAGCAGTAGTTGTTTGGGCTGCTGAAGTGATTTCAACAGTAGTTGGCTCTGCAGCAGTGGTCTCAGCACCAGTGGTCACACCAAGAGTTGTTGTTACTTCAGATACTGTGGTCTGAATAACTGTACTTGTAGCTTCAGCTGTGGTTGTGGCACTACCAGTTGTGCTTTCCACAGCTGACGTCAAATCAGCAGTTGTGGTCTCTGCAACAGGGGTGGCCACAGAACTTGAAGTAACTCCTGCAGTAGTAATTATCTCAGCAGTAGTTGTTTGGGCTGCTGAAGTGATTTCAACAGTAGTTGGCTCTGCAGCAGTGGTCTCAGCACCAGTGGTCACACCAGAAGTTGTAGTTACTTCAGATATTGTGGCCTGAGTAACTGTACTTGTAGCTTCAGTTGTGGTTGTGGCTCTACCAGTTGTGCTTTCCACAGCTGACGTCACATCAGCAGTTGTTGTGTCTGCAACAGGGGTGGCCACAGAAATTGAAGTCACTCCTGCAGTAGTGATTATCTCAGCAGTAGTTGTTTGGGCTGCTGAAGTGAATTGATTAGTAGTTAGCTCTGCAGCAGTTGTCTCAGCACCAGTGGTCACACCAGGCGTTGTTGTTACTTCAGCTACAGTGGTCTGAATAACTGTACTTGTAGCTTCAGCTATGGTTGTGGCACTACCAGTTGTGCTTTCCACAGCTGATGTCACATCAGCAGTTGTTATGTCTGCAACAGGGGTGGCCACAGAACTTAAGGTCAGTCCTGCAGTAGTGATTATCTCAGCAGTAGTTGTTTGGGCTGCTGAAGTGATTTCAACAGTAGTTGGCACTGCAGCAGTGGTCTCAGCACCAGTGGTCACACCAGGAGTTGTAGTTACTTCAGATACTGTGGTCTGAACAACTGTTCTTGTAGCTTCAGCTGTGGTTGTGACACTACCAGTTGTGCTTTCCACAGCTGATGTCACATCAGCAGTTGTTGTGTCTGCAGCAGGGGTGGACACAGACTTTGTGGTCACTCCTGCAGTAGTGATTATCTCAGCAGTAGTTGTTTGGGCTGCTGAAGTGATTTCAACAGTAGTTGGCTCTGCAGCAGTGGTCTGAGCATCAGTGGTCACACCAGAAGTTGTAGTTATTTCAGATTTTGTGGTCTGAATAACTGTACTTGTAGCTTCAGCTGTGGTTGTGGCACTACCAGTTGTGCTTTCGACAGCTGATGTCACATCAGCAGTTGTTAAGTCTGCAACAGGGGTGGCCACAGTACTTGAAGTCACTCCTGCAGTAGTGATTATCTCAGCAGTAGTTGTTTGGGCAGCTGAAGTGATTTCAACAGTAGTTGTCTCTGCAGCAGTGGTCTGAGCATCAGTGGTCACACCAGAAGTTGTAGTTATTTCAGATTTTGTGGTCTGAATAACTGTACTTGTAGCTTCAGCTGTGGTTGTGGCTCTACCAGTTGTGCTTTCCACAGCTGACGTCACATCAGCAGTTGTGTCTGCAACAGGGGTGGCCACAGAACTTGAAGTCACTCCTGCAGTAGTGATTATCTCCGCAGTAGTTGTTTGGGCTGCTGAAGTGAATTCAACAGTAGTTGGCTCTGCAGCAGTGGTCTCAGCACCAGTGGTCACACTAGAAGTTGTAGTTATTGCAGATTTTGTGGTCTGAATAACTGTACTTGTAGCTTCAGCTGTGGTTGTGGCTCTACCAGTTGTGCTTTCCACAGCTGATGTCACATCAGCAGTTGTTGTGTCTGCAACAGGCGTGGACACAGACTCTGTAGTCACTCCTGCAGTAGTGATTATCTCAGCAGTAGTTGTTTGGGCTGCTGAAGTGATTTCAACAGTAGTTGTGCTTTCCACAGCTGATGTCACATCAGCAGTTGTTATGTCTGCAACAGGGGTGGCCACAGAACTTGAAGTCACTCCTGCAGTAGTAATTATCTCAGCAGTAGTTGTTTGGGCTGATGAAGTGAATTCAACAGTAGTTGGCTCTGCAGCAGTGGTCTCAGCACCAGTGGTCACACCAGGAGTTGTAGTTACTTCAGCTACTGTGGTCTGAACAACTGTACTTGTAGCTTCAGCTGTGGTTGCGACTCTACCAGTTGTGCTTTCTACAGCTGATGTCACATCAGCAGTTGTTGTGTCTGCAACAGGCGTGGACACAGACTCTGTAGTCACTCCTGCAGTAGTGATTATCTCAGCAGTAGTTGTTTGGGCTGCTGAAGTGATTTCAACAGTAGTTGGCTCTGCAGCAGTGGTCTCAGCACCAGTGGTCACACCAGGAGTTGTTGTTACTTCAGATACTGTGGTCTGAATAACTGTACTTGTAGCTTCAGCTGTGGTTGTGGCACTACCAGTTGTGCTTTCCACAGCTGACGTTAAATCAGCAGTTGTGGTCTCTGCAACAGGGGTGGCCACAGAACTTGAAGTCACTCCTGCAGTAGTGATTATCTCAGCAGTAGTTGTTTGGGCTGCTGAAGTGATTTCAACAGTAGTTGGCTCTGCAGCAGTGGTCTCAGCACCAGTGGTCACACCAAGAGTTGTTGTTACTTCAGATACTGTGGTCTGAATAACTGTACTTGTAGCTTCAGCTGTGGTTGTGGCACTACCAGTTGTGCTTTCCACAGCTGACGTCAAATCAGCAGTTGTGGTCTCTGCAACAGGGGTGGCCACAGAACTTGAAGTAACTCCTGCAGTAGTAATTATCTCAGCAGTAGTTGTTTGGGCTGCTGAAGTGATTTCAACAGTAGTTGGCTCTGCAGCAGTGGTCTCAGCACCAGTGGTCACACCAGAAGTTGTAGTTACTTCAGATATTGTGGCCTGAGTAACTGTACTTGTAGCTTCAGTTGTGGTTGTGGCTCTACCAGTTGTGCTTTCCACAGCTGACGTCACATCAGCAGTTGTTGTGTCTGCAACAGGGGTGGCCACAGAAATTGAAGTCACTCCTGCAGTAGTGATTATCTCAGCAGTAGTTGTTTGGGCTGCTGAAGTGAATTGATTAGTAGTTAGCTCTGCAGCAGTTGTCTCAGCACCAGTGGTCACACCAGGCGTTGTTGTTACTTCAGCTACAGTGGTCTGAATAACTGTACTTGTAGCTTCAGCTATGGTTGTGGCACTACCAGTTGTGCTTTCCACAGCTGATGTCACATCAGCAGTTGTTATGTCTGCAACAGGGGTGGCCACAGAACTTGAAGTCAGTCCTGCAGTAGTGATTATCTCAGCAGTAGTTGTTTGGGCTGCTGAAGTGATTTCAACAGTAGTTGGCACTGCAGCAGTGGTCTCAGCACCAGTGGTCACACCAGGAGTTGTAGTTACTTCAGATACTGTGGTCTGAACAACTGTTCTTGTAGCTTCAGCTGTGGTTGTGACACTACCAGTTGTGCTTTCCACAGCTGATGTCACATCAGCAGTTGTTGTGTCTGCAGCAGGGGTGGACACAGACTTTGTGGTCACTCCTGCAGTAGTGATTATCTCAGCAGTAGTTGTTTGGGCTGCTGAAGTGATTTCAACAGTAGTTGGCTCTGCAGCAGTGGTCTGAGCATCAGTGGTCACACCAGAAGTTGTAGTTATTTCAGATTTTGTGGTCTGAATAACTGTACTTGTAGCTTCAGCTGTGGTTGTGGCACTACCAGTTGTGCTTTCGACAGCTAATGTCACATCAGCAGTTGTTAAGTCTGCAACAGGGGTGGACACAGAACTTGAAGTCACTCCTGCAGTAGTGATTATCTCAGCAGAAGTTGTTTGGGCTGCTGAAGTGATTTCAACAGTAGTTGGCACTGCAGCAGTGGTCTCAGCACCAGTGGTCACACCAGGAGTTGTAGTTACTTCAGATACTGTGGTCTGAACAACTGTACTTGTAGCTTCAGCTGTGGTTGTGGCACTACCAGTTGTGCTTTCCACAGCTGATGTCACATCAGCAGTTGTTGTGTCTGCAGCAGGGGTGGACTCAGACTCTGTGGTCACTCCTGCAGTAGTGATTATCTCAGCAGTAGTTGTTTGGGCTGCTGAAGTGATTTCAACAGTAGATGGCTCTGCAGCAGTGGTCCCAGCACCAGTGGTCACACCAGGAGTTGTAGTTACTTCAGATACTGTGGTCTGACCAACTGTACTTGTAGCTTCAATTGTGGTTGTGGCACTACCAGTTCTGCTTTCCACAGCTGATGTCACATCAGCAGTTGTTGTGTCTGCAGCAGGGGTGGCCACAGACTCTGTAGTCAATCCTGCAGTAGTGATTATCTCAGCAGAAGTTGTTTGGGCTGCTGAAGTGATTTCAACAGTAGTTGGCTCTGCAGCAGTGGTCTGAGCATCAGTGGTCACACCAGAAGTTGTAGTTATTTCAGATATTGTGGTCTGAATAACTGTACTTGTAGCTTCAGCTGTGGTTGTGGCTCTACCAGTTCTGCTTTCCACAGCTGACGTCACATCAGCAGCTGTTGTGCCTGCAACAGGGGTGGCCACAGAACTTGAAGTCACTCCTGCAGTAGTGATTATCTCAGCAGTAGTTGTTTGGGCTGCTGAAGTGATTTCAACAGTAGTTGGCACTGCAGCAGTGGTCTCAGCACCAGTGGTCACACCAGGAGTTGTAGTTACTTCAGATACTGTGGTCTGAACAACTGTACTTGTAGCTTCAGCTGTGGTTGTGGCACTACCAGTTGTGCTTTCCACAGCTGATGTCACATCAGCAGTTGTGTCTGCAGCAGGGGTGGACACAGACTCTGTGGTCACTCCTGCAGTAGTGATTATCTCAGCAGTAGTTGTTTGGGCTGCTGAAGTGATTTCAACAGTAGTTGGCTCTGCAGCAGTGGTCTGAGCATCAGTGGTCACACCAGAAGTTGGAGTTATTTCAGATTTTGTGGTCTGAATAACTGTACTTGTAGCTTCAGCTGTGGTTGTGGCTCTACCAGTTGTGCTTTCCACAGCTGACGTCACATCAGCAGTTGTGTCTGCAACAGGTGTGGCCACAGAACTTGAAGTCACTCCTGCAGTAGTGATTATCTCAGCAGTAGTTGTTTGGGCTGCTGAAGTGAATTCAACAGTAGTTGGCTCTGCAGCAGTGGTCTCAGCACCAGTGGTCACACTAGAAGTTGTAGTTATTTCAGATTTTGTGGTCTGAATAACTGTACTTGTAGCTTCAGCTGTGGTTGTGGCTCTACCAGTTGTGCTTTCCACAGCTGATGTCACATCAGCAGTTGTTGTGTCTGCAACAGGCGTGGACACAGACTCTGTAGTCACTCCTGCAGTAGTGATTATCTCAGCAGTAGTTGTTTGGGCTGCTGAAGTGATTTCAACAGTAGTTGGCTCTGCAGCAGTGGTCTCAGCACCAGTGGTCACACCAGGAGTTGTTGTTACTTCAGATACTGTGGTCTGAATAACTGTACTTGTAGCTTCAGCTATGGTTGTGGCACTACCAGTTGTGCTTTCCACAGCTGACGTCACATCAGCAGTTGTGGTCTCTGCAACAGGGGTGGCCACAGAACTTGAAATCACTCCTGCAGTAGTGATTATCTCAGCAGTAGTTGTTTGGGCTGCTGAAGTGATTTCAACAGTAGTTGGCTCTGCAGCAGTGGTCTCAGCACCAGTGGTCACACCAGGAGTTGTAGTTACTTCAGATACTGTGGTCTGAACAACTGTACTTGTAGCTTCAGCTGTGGTTGTGGCACTACCAGTTGTGCTTTCCACAGCTGATGTCACATCAGCAGTTGTTATGTCTGCAACAGGGGTGGCCACAGAACTTGATGTCAGTCCTGCAGTAGTGATTATCTCAGCAGTAGTTGTTTGGGCTGCTGAAGTGATTTCAACAGTAGTTGGCACTGCAGCAGTGGTCTCAGCACCAGTGGTCACACCAGGAGTTGTAGTTACTTCAGATACTGTGGTCTGAACAACTGTACTTGTAGCTTCAGCTGTGGTTGTGGCACTACCAGTTGTGCTTTCCACAGCCGATGTCACATCAGCAGTTGTTGTGTCTGCAGCAGGGGTGGACACAGACTCTGTGGTCACTCCTGCAGTAGTGATTATCTTAGCAGTAGTTGTTTGGCCTGCTGAAGTGATTTCAACAGTAGTTGGCTCTGCAGCAGTGGTCTGAGCATCAGTGGTCACACCAGAAGTTGTAGTTATTTCAGATTTTGTGGTCTGAATAACTGTACTTGTAGCTTCAGCTGTGGTTGTGGCTCTACCAGTTGTGCTTTCCACAGCTGACGTCACATCAGCAGTTGTTGTGTCTGCAACAGGGGTGGCCACAGAACTTGAAGTCACTCCTGCAGTAGTGATTATCTCAGCAGTAGTTGTTTGGGCTGATGAAGTGAATTCAACAGTAGTTGGCTCTGCAGCAGTGGTCTCAGCACCAGTGGTCACACCAGGAGTTGTAGTTACTTCAGCTACTGTGGTCTGAATAACTGTACTTGTAGCTTCAGCTGTGGTTGTGGCTCTACCAGTTGTGCTTTCTACAGCTGATGTCACATCAGCAGTTGTTGTGTCTGCAACAGGCGTGGACACAGACTCTGTAGTCACTCCTGCAGTAGTGATTATCTCAGCAGTAGTTGTTTGGGCTGCTGAAGTGATTTCAACAGTAGTTGGCTCTGCAGCAGTGGTCTCAGCACCAGTGGTCACACCAGGAGTTGTTGTTACTTCAGATACTGTGGTTTGAATAACTGTACTTGTAGCTTCAGCTGTGGTTGTGGCACTACCAGTTGTGCTTTCCACAGCTGACGTCAAATCAGCAGTTGTGGTCTCTGCAACAGGGGTGGCCACAGAACTTGAAGTCACTCCTGCAGTAGTGATTATCTCAGCAGTAGTTGTTTGGGCTGCTGAAGTGATTTCAACAGTAGTTGGCTCTGCAGCAGTGGTCTCAGCACCAGTGGTCACACCAGAAGTTGTAGTTACTTCAGATATTGTGGCCTGAGTAACTGTACTTGTAGCTTCAGTTGTGGTTGTGGCTCTACCAGTTGTGCTTTCCACAGCTGACGTCACATCAGCAGTTGTTGTGTCTGCAACAGGGGTGGCCACAGAACTTGAAGTCACTCCTGCAGTAGTGATTATCTCAGCAGTAGTTGTTTGGGCTGCTGAAGTGAATTGATTAGTAGTTGGTTCTGCAGCAGTGGTCTCAGCACCAGTGGTCACACCAGGAGTTGTAGTTACTTCAGCTACTGTGGTCTGAATAACTGTACTTGTAGCTTCAGCTGTGGTTGTGGCTCTACCAGTTCTGCTTCCTACAGCTGACGTCACATCAGCAGTTGTTGTGTCTGCAACAGGGGTGGCCACAGAACTTGAAGTGGTGCTTTTCATAGCTGTGGTGACATCAGCAATTGTTGTCTCAGAAACAGTAGCGATTTTCAAAGAGGCTGAGGAGGTGTCTGCAGTAGGAAATAAACACAAAAGACAAAAATCTTCCTTCAATCATAAAATATCACAGCAAATGTAACAAAATGTAACACGTTGGTAAATATTTGTTTTTGGAGTTTGTTCTTGCCGAAAGTGTTTGCCTCTCGTTCGATATTTTAGGGTGCTTTTCAATAAATTTGAAATAAAAATTGGGCACATCTGGTAGTCCTATATGGAAACATTGTTTCATTACAATGTTCTGCTCTTTGAACATTCGTCTCAATTTGGTTGGAATACATCGTATTATAGTATACCCTTTTTTGAATTAGTATATTTACCACTGTAGTCTGCCCCATTGTTTATGGGGATATTTTCATAAAGAATGTTACAACCCGACGCTGCTTTTTTCTTCATAGTTCCATAAATGATGACATGAATCTGACTGAGAAGCATTCCAATTTTGTTAGGAAATACTTAGAAAATGTTCTTGACTTTGTACACAACCGCTGAAGTAGCATCAGGGTTGTCAAGCAAGTGTCAACGGTTGTCTAGGGTTGTCAAGCGTCAAGTTTGTCAAGCAAGTGTCAAGCTTTTAAAACTATTTTCTCTAACATGACTAAGCTGCATTTCACAAAAGAAGGCACCTTAGTAATATTTATTGTTTATATAGGTTTTCCCTGCCAAGTTAGCAGATTTGGCGGCCAAATTGGTGACCAATCACTCATTTTCGCACGAATTTGAATGCACGTTGAGATCAACATTCAATTAGCTAAAAACACTAATCAATTTAACATTTGAAGCATACGATTTCACATTTTAATCATGCAATTTTAACAACAGGGCATTCAAATTACAATTGCACAAACGAGCATCCAAATTCGCCGGAGCTTCCAGCTGTGTAAGTTTGGTCATTCAAATTCACCATTAAGCACGCATTTGTGAAAAGTAAGCAAATGAATTCGAAATAGGTTTATGTCATTCCATTGTTTGTTAGAATTAGATGGAGTGCCTTTGTTCCGATTTGGAAGTATGGATATAAAACCCCGTCTCCAACAAGATTCTGCCAATACTCTGATCACCAAGCACAACTTAGCTTGAAGCACTAGAAATATTAACATGGCAGCTCATGGGCGTTACATGAGAATTTCAAATGTAGATGCACGGCAAGAGATCGATGGCTAACAGACCTGCAGGAGACAGTATCCTCATCATTCTAAAATTAGGAGAGACAAAAAGGACTCTAAGATGATTAAACATCTAAAAAGTTAAAGAGATATAAACAAATATATATAACGAAGATCACAATTGAAAACAGCAGATCAAAAACCCAAAGATAAAGAATTAAGAACATATAGATTTATGTGAACACGATAAAAAGAAGGGAAAACATCAGCTAAGTCTACTGTTGCCTATAGGTTTGTTGTTTCATATATACGTTTAGTTATGCCTCCTTTTTGTTTAGTTTGTTTGCATTTTTACTTCTTTAGAATAAAGAGACAGATAGTAGACACTTTGAAAAAAAAATGAAACGGAAAAGCAGAAATGATAAAAAGGTGCAAGAAATAAAAAGACTCACGTCGTATGCCTTCATTTTATTTTAATTTTTTTGAATGCAAAAAGTGCTAAATAGAATGCACGGAAATGAAAAAGAAATCAAGAATCTCATGCAAATAACCCTTGACCAAACTGACTGCTAAATTGAATGATCACTTAAACCGAATGACATAACTTCAATTTTCATAGGATGAGTTAAACATGAAAATGTCAGGTCTTTAAACGAATTTGAGCGCCTGAAATCTAATACGAACCACGGGAATGACAGCAGGGCGCTACTCCGCTTCAAATTGGCCACTATCAAGATGAATTCGAATGCTATTTTTGGTAAATTTATATATTTACATATATTTGGTAAATCGTATTTTTTTGTTTAATCTGTGTAAAGTTATTTGGGACGTCAGTGCTGCAGAAGAACTCTTTTATTATTATCATTATTATTACAGGAAATAGTACCTTCAGGAGACATTCCTACAGACTTGTGCACAACAACTCCTAACTTTACTGACCCCTAATCCTCACTTAACCTTAACCTACCCTCATCAAACTTAGACAAGAATTATGTCTCCCTAATTTACCTTGTCTCCCTAACAGTTTTGGGGTTGATCACGAAAGCATGAATAAGCGTCCGCCCAAAATGTTTTTGCATTTTCTTGTCATTTAGCCCTTGTAGATCAATAATCCAGCGGTCGCCACCTTGGCATCCTTGAACATTGGTTTTGAACAATTTATATGCAAATTAACTACCGCGATAAGGTAAAATATATGTTTTCTATATCTATATATATATATAGTCACTTATAATTTCATACGGTGACCGGTTGTGCTTACTTTTGCGGCATTAGGGCGACCACCGTCTTTATGGCGTCATTTTGCCGGTCGTCATAACGCCAGGCATGCAACTGGGAATTTAGGAAAAAACGAGGAAATTCCAAACCACACAAGACTTGTACAGTGTTTTTCCATTTGTAATGGCATTCATGAGGAGTAAAAAAAGAGGAAATCAGCGGATCCGAGGAAAAGTTGCATGCCTGTGAACGCAAAAGTACTAGATAGCCAAAGAATGTTATTGTTGCAAATTGGCTTAATCAATGTCTCTTGGTCCAAAACGTAAAAATACCAAATTTTGTTTGGGTCGGATAAGGTAAAATTGGGATAGGTCATATTAAAGTTTTGTAAATTTTGTACACATGTCTATGGAGCGGTCGGCCCAATATATCTATAAATAGTGCATTAAAGCCACATCTACAATGATTACGTCTATATTTTATGTATATTTTGCAAATTAGCACCCACCATTATAATAAATAATTATTGCATCTATTTTCTCCACAAGAATTTGTCCAATGGTATCAAACAAGGTGTCTAAACCCATGTTTCTAGGGTCACCGAATTCATTAAAGCCATTTCTACCATGATACTGTGTATTTTATGCACAATATGCAAATAAGCATCCACCAATCTCAGAAATAATTATAACATGTGTCTTTTTTCCTACTATATATATACATCATTTATGCATAATATGCAAATTAGTATCCGCTATTAGCAAAAATATTTATTCATATACATGTACAATTATCTTTGAAAAATATCATCCAAACTTATCAACCGAGGTGTCTAGATTCATCTTTTTTTAAGAGTCAATGATGAACCCTGCGTGGTTACAATGAACTGTGCGATGCAATCTTTAATCCTTTGGCTCCCAGGAGAATAAAGTACTCATGAGTCTCCATTACCAGGAGCATTTGGAAACATCATTGTGTAGCACCTCGTACTTCATGCATGGTGGACAGAGCCCATTGCTTGCCCAGCAAATGTAAACAATATGTGAACTTCCAAACCGCCTGCATGTTTATTACCCTTGATGTGTTTACCAAGATTATGCAACCCGACACGCGCAAATACAATCTATGTATTTAGGAACTAGTTCAATGCCCGTGAAACATCTCTTAAAGATTTTTTTCACGGAGAAATGGACTTTTAATGAATTTTTAAGGGATGAAGATGTTCATAGTGGGAAGTGGCGTCGACTTTGGGTGCCAAAAGGAGCTTTTGGCGACAAAAGGAGCCCATGGGAGTGAAAGGGTTAATGATAGGTAATTATTCACATTGTCAAAAAATTGTTCTTCAACTTTATTAAACTGACCATTATGTAGCATTTGCTGGAGAATGTTATAGTTCCCTTGCAGATGTGTCAGCGCACGTCTGTTGTGTTTTAAAACAGAGGGCACATACATGATACAAAAACTCCGTCAAACATATTTCCACAAACATTTCCTCTCAACGTCAATGTTTTCTGAAAATCAAATTTATAAAAAAATAGACAAGATAGAACTGCACTCTGTTCAGCACCTCCCCCTTTCAATCAAAACCACGTGAAAATAACTTACGAGCAAGGGACAGAACGCAATGACGGACAGGTACTGCAAGTACATTTTAAACCAAAAGGCCACACTTTCAATGCATTTATTTTAAACAACGCCAAACTGCACACCCGGGGTGAAGTTTTGACACAAAAGTTCGCGTTATTACCCAAAACTATATTTTTTTTCTAACGAAAACCGTTGTTTTCCTTTGTTTTTGTTTCACTTTTTAAATCTGGCATGATTGGGCTTTCGTACGTAGGTAAACATGTGTGGTGAAGAAATGTTTGTTTTACGGTGTAGGCTAATTGTTTGTCTCCTAATAACAGCTCAAGATATTTAGGATGCACTGTATTTAAAATAATGATTTCAGCTTATCTGAATATTTTTGAATAAAATATGCTACTTTTTTTGGTATGTAGGTAGCTTCTTTAATCAGTGACCTTTAAAATATGGATTTGATTCCACCAGCCTTGAGCAAATTCCTGCGGAGATATATAGAAAGAAGTTAAGTTTCTAGTAATGAAGGATGTAAATTTGCATTATATGCTGAAATTATTTACAGTATCAATGTCCGTATATGCTTTAATGAATTTGATGACCCTAAAAACATGGGGTTAGACACTTTGTTGGATACAATGGAACAACTTCCTGTAGAGATATAGATACAAGTTACATTTCTGATAACGGCGGATGCTTACTTGAATATTATGTATAAAAAACACATTATCGTTTCAAAAATGGTATTACATGTATTGAATTTGATGACCTTACAACATGACCTTGGTCACCTCAGTGGATACAACTGGACAAATTCCTGCGGGAGAAAATATGGACAGATGTGCTATTATTTCTGATGATAGCGAGGGCTTATTTGCATAATATGCAGTTGCATAATATGCATAAAATACAAAATAATTGTAAAAATGACTTTAATGCATTAGTTGACCCTAAAAACATGGGTTTAGACACCTCGTTTGATACGATATGACAAAGTCTTGCTGAGACATAAATTACAGGAAAACTTTAGATAATGGCGGATGCTTATTCGCATATTATGCATACAATACATAAATTAGTTAATGAAAATGGCTTTCGTGAAGTTGTTGACCCCAAACATGGTCTAGGCACCCCGATTGATAAGTTTTAAACAAAATCCTGCAGAAATATATAGAATACTTGTTTTCAAAAAATGCTCAAGGATGCCAAGGTGTCACCCGCCAGAATATTGATCTAAGAGGTACAAATGACACGAAAATGCAAAAAACATTTTGTTCGGACCCTAATTCACGGTCCACCTCCATATTGGGGTTTTAAACCCGGACTATAAGGTATAACTTTTGATGATAATATGTTTTCCCTAGGGTATATTACATGAATTATACTTATTATTATTAACAACACAATTCAGTAATCAGTTGTAGGCACTCCACACTTGTGAAAAGGGTCTTGACCTTTTAAGTTTGACATTTACTTCATAATTATTACCAAAATACTGTTATTACTAGTTGACAAAGGCAACAAGTATCATTGATCCGATGTCCCATTGGTCCGAAGTCCCATTGGTCCGAAGTCCCATTGGTCTGACGCCCCATAGGATGAGGGTTTAAGGTTAGGGTTAGGGTCAGTCAACCTGAACCAGTGGAACTATGTATTATGTTTCATCAGACCAATGGAACGTCTGACCAATGGAACGTCGGACCAATGGTACTTAAGACCAATGAGACGTTGGACCAATGGGACTTCGGACCAATGGTACTTCGAACTACCGAGACTCAATTTGACAAAAAGTATTACTCATCAAAAAGGAGATGTGCTTAGGATACAATGTACACGGTGAGTAAAAAAAAAAAAAAAAAAATGTTGGGAACATTGTTTTAGTGAAGTTCTGCACATAGCACTTTCAAAATCTAGGATATGGAAGCCAAATTCATAAACTTTCTTTTAGTACAAAGAATCATTCATATCACTCATGTACCTTTCAAGTTACGGAATTTTAAACACAACCACAGTATTAAAGTTCTGTCCACGGATCACAAAAATTAAGCGTTCCTTCAGCAAAACAAAACAAAAATCACAAAGGCATGTCTGTGAATTGTTTTTGTTTTGCTGAAAGAACGCACACCTTTTTTTGTGATCCGTGGACAAAACTTTAAGCCGGTGGTGATGTTCAAAATGCTGTAACTCGAAAAGTACATGGGTAATTCTAATAATTCTTGTACTTAAAGAAAGCTTATAAATTGGGCTTTCATATCCTAGATTTTGAAAGTGCTTCATGCAGAATTTCACTAAAACAATAGTCCCGACATTCAGGTTTCGTTTTGGTTTATTTTTTACTCACCCTGTATATGTTGGGAGCAATCCAGAAAAAAATCTCAATCCATGAAGCCATTTTAGTCTGCAATCAGAACTCCATAAATGATATTTATATGTTACTTTATCACTGAATGAAAATAGCCCCAAACACTACATGCTTGTTTAAAAAAAAAGATATTCGTAATACAAATTCTGGTCAAAGAAGAAAGAAACATTTTCATGCAGTACTGTTTCTCTGGCCATGCATGCATTACATCGTACAAACAAAATGTTCACCAAACTTTTCAATTATATTGATTTTGCGTTCCATTATATTTGGATAAATTGACTTTGCTGAATGAATCATGTAAATCTGTTGTACTGTATAACTTATGCAAGTTCCTTCCGACCTTCTGACAGTGCTGCGCAGCCACGGAGCATCGATAACAAGATTAGCACTTCTCTTGTCTGATAAATGAGGTGGATTGAATTGTAGTCTTAGGACGACTTAGAGTTGTAGTAGTGTAGAGCTGGGTTAACCAGTTGACATCGGATGACGTGAATACACGCAAAGGTTTTGCAGAATTCCGAACGAGCGAGGCCGGAATTATCTGTCTGCGACCCGCTCACAGCAAGTGAGGCCGGAAATATCAGGGTGTACCTGATACCCACAGATGATGACCTGAACCCATCTGGCATCGAAGTTCGTGAAAAACAATCCCGCGCATGGGTCTGATCAATGTCAAAATAATCCTGGCGCGAACTAGTAAAGCAAGAGTCCAAGACCTTGTGTGGGGGCTTGTTGTTTGCAGCGTTGGGTTGGGAAGATTATGAGCGTGACAGCTCGATTGTGATCCTCATGTCACCTTTTAGAGTGATTGCCCTGGAAAGTTTATTGGTCATTGGTTAAAGCAAGCACCGTTGATATCAGAATTGTCAAATAATTGATATATAGGAAATCCAATATCAACAATATGTGATATATCGATTATCCCATGAAAAGACCATACAGATGGCACTGTGATTTAAAAAAAAAAAAGGTATAAAGTCCCATTTTTCCACAGCTTTCTCTGGAGCATATTGCTAAAACCTTTTACAACAAATCTTAGCACTGAGAGTGAGTCCAGAACAGGCATTTTTTTTTTTTATAGTTTTACACAGGGGGAGCACATGTTTTGTGGCATGGGTGGCTTGTGCGTCAAGCGCTCGCCTCTCACCAAGGTGACCACGGTTCGAATCCTGGCCGCGGATCACATGTGAGTAGAGTTGTGCGTTGGTTCTCTCCTGTGCCACGAGGGTTTTTCTCCGGGCCCTCCGGTTTTCCTCCCTCCGGAAAAATCAAACACTTTCGATCTCAGGCTGTGCTCCGTGGTCATATATGGGTCGATGTGGCCGGCAGCCATAGGCGCCTTTACGTGCCAGCGGCCCGACCACGTTGTAGCCGCGTCCTTCGCAATTCAGCATACCAGCTGCGAGTAAGGATGATTAGCCTCCCAAATTATTATTATTATTATTATTATTATTATTTATGTTTGGAAACAAGAATGGTCCCGGGGTATGAAAACCACCCTCGACTCCTCCCCGCCCAATATAGCACCCCGATACTGCCACAAATGGAAAGAAATAATAATTAAAAACAATTATAATTACACCCCAAACAACATTCCAAGCACTGGTTTTTTTTTTAATTATTTTTTTTTTTTATGCAATTGCAAAAGATCAATTTTAGAAATTGATTATAAATATTTCCTTAATTGGTAACACTGAAATTGTTTTATCAAAGGAAAAATAGGACCACTGACATTTACGGCCTCGCTTATTAGCTTGACAATTATATCACGTGTTACCATAACATACCACCACAGTCGGCAATTTCACGTACCAGCCACACTTTGTAACGACGTTGGATAGTCAAATTGGCTTCAGAAACAGCCTGTTGTTTCGCAACTTTGAAGCCATGAAAAAAAATTGTCATTTGGTAATTTCTTTCCAAAATATTTAGAAAAATAGCCAAATTTCATCAAAATCTGAACAAGACAAGTATGTAAAAAAATGACCAAAATGTTTGCCAAATGTACCATTCAATGAAGGTAAAATCTTGGTTTGTTCCACCGATATGTTATGTGCTTTATAAAAAATGACGCAAAGTATACATGTTAATAACTTTGACAGAATTTGTTTCTGTTACTGAATTCATTTTGAAGAGTTTCAATTTCCAACATCCATAACAATTTTTTTGTGGGGGATACAGCAAGAGACAATAACAAGTTCTGTCCTCTGTTTCTTTTCTTTTATTAGCTGCTAGCAGCAAAACTGCAATTACTGTCATTAGTCAGGTGGTATATGATAGTAGGCCAACTAAATGTGGAAAAGTCATCTAGACAATAATTCCACAGCATTTTTTTGTTAATAGCTGGCATCCATGCTAGATCTATTCTTTGAACCATAACAAACAAGATGTGAACGGATGCCATCGTTAATTTTGACCCTTAATATACCTAATCTGCATAAATCGTTAATACTTGCCGTGTCATATATTTTCCCCCATATTTGGGTAAACATGTATTTTCTATTTTGTATTGTTTAAAAATTTTATTTTGGTGATTCTACTAACCCATCCTTACTTCTATTACACTTTCTAAAGCATATAAGTGACTGAATAATTAAGAGGACATAGTAACAATCCACAATGGCTATTATTATACCCAAATGCTGCACGCATTTACCTTGTCTCCAGATATCTTCCAGCAATCTTGCCAAACTTCAGTATTGATGAGCTTCAAATTCACCAAGTTGCTTACTGGCACAATTACCCTATTAAAATCTTATGGAAAATCATGCGAGCAATGATAACATTGTGCCATTTAGCTCAGCAAACAAAAAACGTGAAAAAAACGAGGTGACTTTTAATTGGCCTAATTAGTGAGGGTTGCCTAACGTGGGAGACTTGAAAAAATCAAGGAAATTCCACAAATTATTTGAAAGAAAATTAATGGAAAAAAAGACATTTTGACATTGACATAACTATTGCTACCAATACATGTGTTTGATTTTGTTTTTGGGAGGGGGGGGGGGTTCTTGAGGACATAATAAAGATCCACAATGGCTACCATTATACCCTAAAGTTGCATGCATTTACCTTTTCCTTAGATATCATTAAGTGGTCTCGCTAAACGTCAGCATTGATGAGGTTCAAATTCACAAAGTAACTTTAACTGGCAAAACTTAACAACAAATGTGCGAGCGCATAATAAGCTGTTGCTGTCTTGCCAACAAAATCCCTCCAGAGCCTTAATTCAGAAAGAAAAAGAACTTTACAGATGTAAAATTAGTATCCCACTTTAAAATAACTGTTCTAGGAGAAAAACCGAAAACTGTTTTGAGAAAAGGACTTCTTACTAGGAGATATCTTAATGGGTGCTATTTGTGGCTGCTCGCACATGCTGAATTTGGGTACTATGTAGAACATACAAAGATATACAGAGCAGGGGCGTAGCACGGTCATTTTTATTGGGGGGGTTAAATTTTTGAAAAGGGCACTTGCACATCCGTTGTGAAATGTAGACAGGTTTATTTTCTCCGGACACTTGGTCTCCGTAAAATTAAAAATTGGGAGGGGGGGGGGCTGGTACCATCTGTCGATAGGGGCGCTGTTCAAAACCGACAATTATGCACACAAAGGGCCAATATATGGTGCTTTTCTGGGCGATACATGGGCGAAATTCTGAAAACGGCAACCAAAACGGCAGATGCCAAAAAAAAAAACCACCACTTCTTTTTTGAAAAGGGCACTTGTTCACAGAAAAAGGGCACTTCGTAAAAAAAAGGGCATGCTTTACAAATTATTGGGGGGGGGGGGTAGTCCCCTTTCAAAAAAGGGCATTTGAATGGAAAAAGGCAGTCTTTATAAAATCCCCCCCCCCCCCCCACAGCTACGCCTATGCAGAGGGTTAGACCGGTAAACGTGGCGCAATGACACGTGGTTGTTATTGACGCAACGTTTACAGGTCTAACATTTGCGCAATTTTTGTACAATATTTTTGGTCACGTTTTCGGCCACCGACCGACCAAGGTGACTTGTAGTAGCTCCTGCCACAGCTTACAAAATTGGGAAATGATGTGAACAATTATAACATCTTGATATTTAGCCCCCATGTCCGTAAATTGGGCTTAAAATTAGGCCCAGGGTTGCCAAACTTTGGGGACTTGAACAGTTCAAGGAAATCCCCAAAAGAAGAGATTATTGTTGTTTACAATAATAACGTCTAAATTAACAAATTTTCTCACCAACAATTTGGGGAATTTCCTTGAACTTGTTCAAGTCTCCCACGTTAGGCAACCATTCGCCTACTTTTTAGCCCAATTTACAGACACCTTGTTTTTTCCCCATTTTTCTTCTGGGCTAAATATCACAATGTTATTATTTTTCACATGAGTTTCCATAAGCTGTTCATACATTAAATGGGGGTGGGGGTAGGGGGAAACAATTAATAGGCGCATTACTGGAACCATGGATCAAAAAATCAGCACCAAACCCCCAACCTTTGCATTAACATAATGCCAATTAAAAACGAATGAATTTAAGGGTTACCAAAAAAAAGCTGATGTTATTAGTCAAGTAGTTTGGTTTTAAATAGGGTCAATAGGTCAAATCAACACACCTTTCTCAGTCAATCTCACAGATTTTCTTCATCTTTGCTGAAATTATTAGGTAATATGAGGCCTTTTATTGATTTTGAAAATGTGGTTTTACAGTTCCATGGGGTCAAATGTCAATGTTTATTTTGCATCACCTCACACTGAAATTTCAATTTGTTTTTCATCTGTAAAGTAGATAATTTCTTATGTTAAGAGCTATAATTTAATATAAATATTCTCCCACATTCCCAAGTTTTATCCCACATTCCTACCCAGAGATACAGATGTACAGTATAGTTCAAAAGTTTAACGACCAGCAACTCACAAACCACATGACCCAAACATTCACATTTTCGAATTTGGAGTTTTCTCAGATGGCGTAACAATTTCAGCAAATTAAAAGATATTCCGTGGGACTGACAATGGAAGGTGTGCTGATATTACACGGAGTGACCCAATCGTGGTTTATCTCAATATTTCAGGAACAAAATAAAAACCTACAATGATCAGTGCCAATAAAAACAAGGATGGAGAATAATACCTCATCCTGATAAGTGCACAAAAACATTATATTTTTAAGTGGATGATGTACTCAATTGAAAATACATATATGTAAAGAAAAAATCAAAACGTGCTACAAAAGCATTTCGCCACTCTGTGCAGTACAACACCATACGAGCAAACTACAACCTCACTAAACCCTACTTTAATTTCTAGGACTACTCCAAACTAACCCTAAAAAATAAAAAATTAGCCTATCATCTAATGGATCTAGACTGGAGACATAATTTCAACCTACACACTGCAGTGCTAACACAAATGATGTATACGATGTGCGGGAATAGACTTAAAACAGATAAAACCAAACATAAAATGTGCATATATGCAAAAAGCAGGTCTAGAAGGTAATCACGTGAATTAATTCCTCAAGCATCTGTACTTCATTATACTGCCTGACTTTCCAAACAATTCACCAACATGCATTGTAAATGGGTTCTCTTATAATCAAACCTGTTTAGCTAATTATTTTCAGATAGATAAAAATTCAATGGCAAAATACAAAACCTTGATTGCAGCATGCTTGTAAAGCCAGGTCTAAATCTTTGGGTGTTTTTTTCCCTTTGCTTTCCATTGACGCTGAAACAAACTGAAGCAAGGGCTGAAAAAATCTGGAAAGTTTTTGCCAAAACTCTCGATGAAAGATGCTCAAAGAAATAAAACCTTTCACAAATAGTGACACTGCAAAAAGCTTCAATACATGTATTATCTTTTTTTTCTAGTGTGCAAGGTGGAAAACCAGTGCATAAAGTGGAAATCCAGTGCAAATAAAAATGAGATGCGAACAGGTAAAGTGTTAACACACACCATTGTGTGTGTGTGTGTGTTTGTATTAGTATAAGTCCCAGAATTTGAGGGTCATAGGCAAACAATGAGCAGACAAGAAAAACTTAAGAACAAGAACAGAATTGTCAAGTGTCTCCAAAAAGATTTTTCATGCAGGCTTTTGAGATAATTTTCAATTCATTTCTGAAATTCTTTGAGCTGCGGACTTGGCAATGCTGATAGATATGGTGTGTCTTGAAAAGTGATCCTCCTCAATGAATAATATATTTAATCAAATATATCAATGAAATGTATTATTGTATGTACTCTGACCTGCATGACAATCCTTTGTGTTTGTTAAAGTGAAAATTAAATCATTTGAGAGAAAGCACAGAGCGATCTTTTCTGGAGTGCAATGAATGCAAAGAAAACATTGAAGTTGAAGAAAACAAAAATATTTCACTTGAAAAAAATGAAAAGTGACAAACCTGAGGTGCTGAAAACACCCGAGACTGTGGTTGCTGGTTCAATTGTAGTTTCTGCAGGACTAGTTGTTTGTGCTGCTCTGGTTGTCACATCTTCGGTAGTTGTATCCACAACAGGACTAGTTGTTACCTCAGCTGTGGTGGTATCTGCACCTGTTGTAGTACAAAAGCATTTTAATTTGAAAACTGAATCTTAATTGGACAATGTTAATGACCAAATGCTCTCAATAAAGTAAGGCCTCTTGAAAGGCAACAACCCAATTGAATTACGCCGCAGGAAAAAATCGTGTGCCTTGGTCCCAAAAGACAATTAACGATTGACAAATTTTGAAAGTGCCTCAGCATAAAACTTTTTCTTTCAACTACCTTATTCATTTATCATCCTGACTTCCTTTTGATGAAAAACTTACCCGCACAGCGAATGCACAAACACAGAATATGTATCCAAATACTGGTGCTCTAAACAACATTTTGATAGTCATGGTTTGGTCTTGTATATTTGACAATCAAAGTCCAACAATATTTCCATTAAATATTTTGTATAAAAAAAGAAAATTGAAGTTATGTTTTGAAAGCATTCTGGCAGGAGATTGCCATCTGCCAAATATAAAACGTAATGTTAACAAAAAACTCACAATGGAAATTGATTTGTTCCTCGAGCTTTAAAATAAAAAAATAATTCCTAAATTATACCAATTTAAAAAAAATACACACAAAAACGTTAAAAAGAAAACCTTGTTTACATGACCTACGTTGGCCGCCTGTATCGCATGGAGGCTCGGCAATAATAAAGACTTTTTTTAAGACTACTTCAACGAACAACGTTGTGCCATGCGTGCGCCTAAATGTACTAAATCAAGAGCGCTAACGAGGTAAAAATCAACGCATTTCCACAGTTTTTCTTTTCTCTACCGGTTTATTTTGACGGCCAGAAAAACCAGAATTTTGTGAGATGTTAAAAGAAAAAAGGAATTCCGGTTAAAACCGGAGAAGTGGCATGTTAAGTTGATGATTTCTTCAGTTGATAATACAAACTACAACTTCAATAAAAGCCTACTTTATTAAACCCTAATTTAATTTCACAGAATAATTCAAACTAGAAAACATAAAATTTAGCCTGTGGTGTATTCGATCTAGTCAAGTGGGCAGAGATGGTTATTGTGATTGAATTAGTTTCCTTGCGCCTAACTGGCAGCATCCAGCTATATACACCCCAGGGAGCTGAGATGGTATTTGGAATGTTTTATGGGTCCAGTGAGCAGGGGTAATAATGATGCAGCGCCTTGAGCACCAGTCCTGTTGGATGCGTGCGCTTTATAAATACCCACTATTATATTATTATTATTATTATTATTATTATTATTATTGTATAAATGAAAAATGTGAATTTTTTTTTACAAGTGGGAACCAGTTAAAATATTAATGAGATGTGAAAAGGTGAAGTGCCATTCCAAGATCCACTAATTGTGCTTATTTTAGGATCTTCATGTGTCCCCAGAATGGTTCTCCATACAGGTTCATTGAAATTCATTTCAGTTCAATAACTCATAGATACAGTTTGTGCTGAATAGTGAAAGTTCTTCATGACTTACCACTCTAGCCTGCATGTTGTGTTTGTTATAGTGAAAATTAAACCATTACAGACAAAATTTACCCACAAAGCATACTTTTCTCAAGCATAATGACTGCAAATAGACCTGACACTCAAAACAACAAAATTTTAACAAAAAAAATTAAAATTCACAAACCTGAGGTACTGAAAACACCTGAGGCAGTGCTTGCTGGTTCAATTTTAGTTGTTGTAACTCCGACTGTAGTAGTGACTTCAACCCTATTTGTCTGTTCTGCTGTGGTTACATCTGCAGTAGTTGTTTCCACTAAAGAACTAGTTGTTACCTCTGCTGTCATTGTTGTGGCTCGAACTGTAGCAGTGGCTACAACACTATTTGTCTGTGCTGATGTGGTTTCCAAACCAGCAGAAGTTGTATCCACAACAGGAGTAGTTGTTACATTCTCTTTAGTGGTATCAACAGCCATTGTTGTTGTGGCAACTGTTGTAATTGCTTCAACAGTGGTTGTTTTCTCTGCAGTGGTTATCATATCAACAGTTGACAAATCCATTGAAGGGGTTGTTCCCTCAGCTGATCCCTCAGTTGTGACTGCAACTGTAGTGGCATCAGCAATAGATGTCTGTTCTGCTGCAGTTGTCACATTTGTAGCAGTTGTGTCCACTGAAGGAGAGGTTGTTGCCACAGCTGTAGTGGTATCTGCTGACATTGTTGTGGCTACAACAGTAGATGTCTGTGCTCCTGTTGTAACCACATCCTCAACAGTCGTATCAACCACAGGACTGGTTGTTACCTCAGCTTTAGTGGTATCTACAGCCATCGTTGTCGCTTCAACAATAGTTGTTTGCTCTGTCATTGTTGTGATATCAGCAGTTGTCACATCCACTGAAGGAGTTGTTACATCAGCTGTAGTAGTATCTGCACCTGCTGTTGTGACTGTAACTGTACTGGCATCAGCAATAGATGTCTGTTCTGCTGCGGTTGTCACGTCTGCAGCAGTTGTGTCCACTGAAGCAGAGGTTGTCGACACAGCTGTAGTGGTATCTGCTGACACTGTTGTGGCTACAACAGTAGGTGTCTGTGCTCCTGTTGTAACTGCATCCTCAACAGTCGTATCAACCACAGGACTGGTTGTTACCTCAGCTATAGTGGTATCTACAGCCATCGTTGTGGCTTCAACAGTAGTTGTTTGCTCTGTCATTGTTGTGATATCAGCAGTTGTCACATCCATTGAAGGAGTTGTTCCCTCAGCTGTAGTAGTATCTGCACCTGCTGTTGTGACTGCAACTGTACTGGCATCAGCAATCAATGTCTGTTCTGCTGCGGTTGTCACATCTGCAGCAGTTGTGTCCACTGAAGGAGAGGTTGTCGACGCAGCTGTAGTGGTATCTGCTGACACTGTTGTGGCTACAACAGTAGGTGTCTGTACTCCTGTTGTAACTGCATCCTCAACAGTCATATCAACCACAGGACTGGTTGTTACCTCAGCTATAGTAGTATCTACAGCCATCGTTGTGGCTTCAACAGTAGTTGTTTGCTCTGTCATTGTTATGATATCAGCAGTTGTCACATCCACTGAAGGAGTTATTCCCTCAGCTGTAGTAATAACTGCACCTGCTGTTGTGACTGCAACTGTACTGGCATCAGCAATAGATGTCTGTGCTGCTGCAGTTGTCACATCTGTAGCAGTTGTCTCCACTGAATGAGAGGTTGTCGACGCAGCTGTAGTGGTATCTGCTGACACTGTTGTGGCTACAACAGTAGGTGTCTGTGCTCCTGTTGTAACTGCATCCTCAACAGTCGTATCAACCACAGGACTGGTTGTTACCTCAGCTATAGTGGTATCTACAGCCATCATTGTGGCTTCAACAGTAGTTGTTTGCTCTGTCATTGTTGTGATATCAGCAGTTGTCACATCCACTGAAGGAGTTATTCCCTCAGCTGTAGTAATAACTGCACCTGCTGTTGTGACTGCAACTGTACTGGCATCAGCAATAGATGTCTGTGCTGCTGCAGTTGTCACATCTGTAGCAGTTGTCTCCACTGAAGGAGTGGTTGTCGACGCAGCTGTAGTGGTATCTGCTGACACTGTTGTGGCTACAACAGTAGATGTCTGTGCTCCTGTTGTAACTGCATCCTCAACAGTCGTATCAACCGCAGGATTGGTTGTTACCTCACCTATAGTGGTATCTACAGCCATCGTTGTGGCTTCAACAGTAGTTGTTTGCTCTGTCATTGTTGTGATATCAGCAGTTGTCACATCCACTGAAGGAATTGTTCCCTCAGCTGTAGTAGTATCTGCACCTGCTGTTGTGACTGCAACTGTACTGGCATCAGCAATAGATGTCTGTTGTGCTGCGGTTGTCACATCTGTAGCGGTTGTGTCCACTGAAGGAGAGGTTGTCGACGCAGCTGACGTGGTATCTGCTGACACTGTTGTGGCTACAACAGTAGATGTCTGTGCTCCTGTTGTAACCGCATCCTCAACAGTCGTATCAACCACAGGACTGGTTGTTACCTCAGCTTTAGTGGTATCTACAGCCATCGTCGTCGCTTCAACAGTAGTTGTTTGCTCTGTCATTGTTGTGATATCAGCACTTGTCACATCCACTGAAGGAGTTGTTCCCTCAGCCGTAGTAGTATCTGCACCAGCTGTTGTGACTGCAACTGTACTGGCATCAGCAATAGATGTCTGTTCTGCTGCAGTTGTCACATCTGTAGCAGTTGTGTCCACTGAAGGAGAGGTTGTCGACGCAGCTTTAGTGGTATCTGCTGACACTGTTGTGGCTACAACAGTAGATGTCTGTGCTCCTGTTGTAACTGCATCCTCAACAGTCGTATCAACCGCAGGACTGGTTGTTACCTCACCTATAGTGGTATCTACAGCCATCGTTGTGGCTTCAACAGTAGTTGTTTGCTCTGTCAGTGTTGTGATATCAGCAGTTGTCACATCCACTGAAGGAGTTGTTCCCTCAGCTGTAGTAGTATCTGCACCTGCTGTTGTGACTGCAACTGTACTGGCATCAGCAATAGATGTCTGTTGTGCTGCGGTTGTCACATCTGTAGCAGTTGTGTCCACTGAAGGAGAGGTTGTCGACGCAGCTGAAGTGGTATCTGCTGACACTGTTGTGGCTACAACAGTAGATGTCTGTGCTCCTGTTGTAACCACATCCTCAACAGTCGTATCAACCACAGGACTGGTTGTTACCTCACCTATAGTGGTATCTACAGCCATCGTCGTCGCTTCAACAGTAGTTGTTTGCTCTGTCATTGTTGTGATATCAGCAGTTGTCACATCCACTGAAAGAGTTGTTCCCTCAGCCGTAGTAGTATCTGCACCAGCTGTTGTGACTGCAACTGTACTGGCATCAGCAATAGATGTCTGTTCTGCTGCAGTTGTCACATCTGTAGCAGTTGTGTCCACAGAAGGAGAGGTTGTCGATGCAGCTGTAGTGGTATCTGCTGACACTGTTGTGGCTACAACAGTTGGTTTCTGTGCTCCTGTTGTAACCGCATCCTCAACAGTCGTATCAACTGCAGGACTGATTGTTACCTCACCTATAGTGGTATCTACAGCCATCGTTGAGGCTGCAACAGAAGTTGTTCGCTCTGTCATTGTTGTCATATCAGCAGTTGTCACATCCACTGAAGGAGTCGTTCCCTCAGCTGTAGTAGTATCTGCACCTGTTGTTGTGACTGCAACTGTAATGGCATCAGCAATAGATGTCTGTTCTGCTGCTGTTGTCACATCTGTATCAGTTGTGTCCACTGAAGGAGAGGCTGTCGACGCACCTGTAGTGGTATCTGCTGACACTGTTGTGGCTACAACAGTAGGTGTCTGTGCTCCTGTTGTAACCGCATCCTCAACAGTCGTATCAACCGCAGGACTGGTTGTTACCTCACCTATAGTGGTATCTACAGCCATCGTTGTGGCTTCAACAGTAGTTGTTTGCTCTGTCATTGTTGTGATATCAGCAGTTGTCACATCCACTGAAGGAGTTGTTCCCTCAGCTGTAGTAGTATCTGCACCTGCTGTTGTGACTGCAACTGTACTGGCATCAGCAATCAATGTCTGTTCTGCTGCGGTTGTCACATCGGTAGAAGTTGTGTCCACAGAAGGAGAGGTTGTCGCCGCAGCTTTAGTGGTATCTGCTGACACTGTTGTGGCTACAACAGTAGATGTCTGTGCTCCTGTTGTAACCACATCCTCAACAGTCGTATCAACCGCAGGACTGGTTGTTACCTCAGCTTTAGTGGTATCTACAGCCATCGTTGAGGCTTCAACAGTAGTTGTTTGCTCTGTCATTGTTGTGATATCAGCAGTTGTCAATTCCACTGAAGGAGTTATTCCCTCACCTGTAGTAATAACTGCACCTGCTGTTGTGACTGCAACTGTACTGGCATCAGCAATAGATGTCTGTTCTGCTGCGGTTGTCACATCTGTAGCAGTTGTGTCCACTGAAGGAAAGGTTGTCGACGCAGCTGTAGTGGTATCTGCTGACACTGTTGTGGCTACAACAGTAGGTGTCTGTGCTCCTGTTGTAACTTCATCCTCAACAGTCGTATCAACTGCAGGACTGGTTGTTACCTCACCTATAGTGGTATCTACAGCCATCGTTGTGGCTTCAACAGTAGTTGTTTGCTCTGTCATTGTTGTGATATCAGCAGTTGTCACATCCACTGAAGGAGTCGTTCCCTCAGCTGTAGTAGTATCTGCACCTGCTGTTGTGACTGCAACTGTACTGGCATCAGCAATAGATGTCTGTGCTGCTGCAGTTGTCACATCTGTAGCAGTTGTCTCCACTGAAGGAGAGGTTGTCGACGCAGCTGAAGTGGTATCTGCTGACATTGTTGTGGCTACAACAGTAGATGTCTGTGCTCCTGTTGTAACCGCATCCTCAACAGTCGTATCAACCGCAGGACTGGTTGTTACCTCACCTATAGTGGTATCTACAGCCATCGTTGTGGCTTCAACAGTAGTTGTTTGCTCTGTCATTGTTGTGATATCAGCAGTTGTCACATCCACTGAAGGAGTTGTTCTCTCAGCTGTAGTAGTATCTGCACCTGCTGTTGTGACTGCAACTGTACTGGCATCAGCAATCGATGTCTGTTCTGCTGCAGTTGTCACATTTGTAGCAGTTGTGTCCACTGAAGGAGAGGTTGTTGCCACAGCTGTAGTGGTATCTGCTGACATTGTTGTGGCTACAACAGTAGATGTCTGTGCTCCTGTTGTAACCGCATCCTCAACAGTCGTATCAACCGCAGGACTGGTTGTTACCTCAGCTTTAGTGGTATCTACAGCCATCGTTGAGGCTTCAACAGCAGTTGTTTGCTCTGTCATTGTTGTGATATCAGCAGTTGTCACATCCACTGAAGGAGTCGTTCCCTCAGCTGTAGTAGTATCTGCACCTGTTGTTGTGACTGCAACTGTACTGGCATCAGCAATAGATGTCTGTTCTGCTGCGGTTGTCACATCTGCAGCAGTTGTATCCACTGAAGGAGAGGTTGTCGACGCAGCTGTAGTGGTATCTGCTGACACTGTTGTGGCTACAACAGTAGGTGTCTGTGCTCCTGTTGTAACTGCATCCTCAACAGTCGTATCAACCGCAGGACTGGTTGTTACCTCACCTATAGTGGTATCTACAGCCATCGTTGTGGCTTCAACAGTAGTTGTTTGCTCTGTCATTGTTGTGATATCAGCAGTTGTCACATCCACTGAAGGAGTTGTTCCCTCAGCTGTAGTAGTATCTGCACCTGCTGTTGTGACTGCAACTGTACTGGCATCAGCAATAGATGTCTGTTCTGCTGCAGTTGTCACATCTGTAGCAGTTGTGTCCACAGAAGGAGAGGTTGTCGATGCAGCTGTAGTGGTATCTGCTGACACTGTTGTGGCTACAACAGTTGGTTTCTGTGCTCCTGTTGTAACCGCATCCTCAACAGTCGTATCAACTGCAGGACTGATTGTTACCTCACCTATAGTGGTATCTACAGCCATCGTTGAGGCTGCAACAGAAGTTGTTCGCTCTGTCATTGTTGTCATATCAGCAGTTGTCACATCCACTGAAGGAGTCGTTCCCTCAGCTGTAGTAGTATCTGCACCTGTTGTTGTGACTGCAACTGTAATGGCATCAGCAATAGATGTCTGTTCTGCTGCTGTTGTCACATCTGTATCAGTTGTGTCCACTGAAGGAGAGGTTGTCGACGCACCTGTAGTGGTATCTGCTGACACTGTTGTGGCTACAACAGTAGGTGTCTGTGCTCCTGTTGTAACCGCATCCTCAACAGTCGTATCAACCGCAGGACTGGTTGTTACCTCACCTATAGTGGTATCTACAGCCATCGTTGTGGCTTCAACAGTAGTTGTTTGCTCTGTCATTGTTGTGATATCAGCAGTTGTCACATCCACTGAAGGAGTTGTTCCCTCAGCTGTAGTAGTATCTGCACCTGCTGTTGTGACTGCAACTGTACTGGCATCAGCAATCAATGTCTGTTCTGCTGCGGTTGTCACATCGGTAGAAGTTGTGTCCACAGAAGGAGAGGTTGTCGCCGCAGCTTTAGTGGTATCTGCTGACACTGTTGTGGCTACAACAGTAGATGTCTGTGCTCCTGTTGTAACCACATCCTCAACAGTCGTATCAACCGCAGGACTGGTTGTTACCTCAGCTTTAGTGGTATCTACAGCCATCGTTGAGGCTTCAACAGTAGTTGTTTGCTCTGTCATTGTTGTGATATCAGCAGTTGTCAATTCCACTGAAGGAGTTATTCCCTCACCTGTAGTAATAACTGCACCTGCTGTTGTGACTGCAACTGTACTGGCATCAGCAATAGATGTCTGTTCTGCTGCGGTTGTCACATCTGTAGCAGTTGTGTCCACTGAAGGAAAGGTTGTCGACGCAGCTGTAGTGGTATCTGCTGACACTGTTGTGGCTACAACAGTAGGTGTCTGTGCTCCTGTTGTAACTTCATCCTCAACAGTCGTATCAACTGCAGGACTGGTTGTTACCTCACCTATAGTGGTATCTACAGCCATCGTTGTGGCTTCAACAGTAGTTGTTTGCTCTGTCATTGTTGTGATATCAGCAGTTGTCACATCCACTGAAGGAGTCGTTCCCTCAGCTGTAGTAGTATCTGCACCTGCTGTTGTGACTGCAACTGTACTGGCATCAGCAATAGATGTCTGTGCTGCTGCAGTTGTCACATCTGTAGCAGTTGTCTCCACTGAAGGAGAGGTTGTCGACGCAGCTGAAGTGGTATCTGCTGACATTGTTGTGGCTACAACAGTAGATGTCTGTGCTCCTGTTGTAACCGCATCCTCAACAGTCGTATCAACCGCAGGACTGGTTGTTACCTCACCTATAGTGGTATCTACAGCCATCGTTGTGGCTTCAACAGTAGTTGTTTGCTCTGTCATTGTTGTGATATCAGCAGTTGTCACATCCACTGAAGGAGTTGTTCTCTCAGCTGTAGTAGTATCTGCACCTGCTGTTGTGACTGCAACTGTACTGGCATCAGCAATCGATGTCTGTTCTGCTGCAGTTGTCACATTTGTAGCAGTTGTGTCCACTGAAGGAGAGGTTGTTGCCACAGCTGTAGTGGTATCTGCTGACATTGTTGTGGCTACAACAGTAGATGTCTGTGCTCCTGTTGTAACCGCATCCTCAACAGTCGTATCAACCGCAGGACTGGTTGTTACCTCAGCTTTAGTGGTATCTACAGCCATCGTTGAGGCTTCAACAGCAGTTGTTTGCTCTGTCATTGTTGTGATATCAGCAGTTGTCACATCCACTGAAGGAGTCGTTCCCTCAGCTGTAGTAGTATCTGCACCTGTTGTTGTGACTGCAACTGTACTGGCATCAGCAATAGATGTCTGTTCTGCTGCGGTTGTCACATCTGCAGCAGTTGTATCCACTGAAGGAGAGGTTGTCGACGCAGCTGTAGTGGTATCTGCTGACACTGTTGTGGCTACAACAGTAGGTGTCTGTGCTCCTGTTGTAACTGCATCCTCAACAGTCGTATCAACCGCAGGACTGGTTGTTACCTCACCTATAGTGGTATCTACAGCCATCGTTGTGGCTTCAACAGTAGTTGTTTGCTCTGTCATTGTTGTGATATCAGCAGTTGTCACATCCACTGAAGGAGTTGTTCCCTCAGCTGTAGTAGTATCTGCACCTGCTGTTGTGACTGCAACTGTACTGGCATCAACAATCGATGTCTGTTCTGCTGCGGTTGTCACATCGGTAGAAGTTGTGTCCACTGAAGGAGAGGTTGTCGACGCAGCTGAAGTGGTATCTGCTGACATTGTTGTGGCTACAACAGTAGATGTCTGTGCTCCTGTTGTAACCGCATCCTCAACAGTCGTATCAACCACAGGACTGGTTGTTACCTCAGCTTTAGTGGTATCAACAGCCATCGTCGTCGCTTCAACAGGAGTTGTTTGCTCTGTCATTGTTGTGATATCAGCAGTTGTCACATCCACTGAAGGAGTTGTTCCCTCAGCTGTAGTAGTATCTGCACCTGCTGTTGTGACTGCAACTGTACTGGCATCAGCAATAGATGTCTGTTCTGCTGCAGTTGTCACATCTGCAGCAGTTGTATCCACTGAAGGAGAGGTTGTCGACGCAGCTGTATTGGTATCTGCTGACACTGTTGTGGCTACAACAGTAGCTGTCTGTGCTCCTGTTGTAACCGCATCCTCAACAGTCGTATCAACCGCAGGACCGGTTGTTACCTCACCTATAGTGGTATCTACAGCCATCGTTGTGGCTTCAACAGTAGTTGTTTGCTCTGTCATTGTTGTGATATCAGCAGTTGTCACATCCACTGAAGGAGTTGTTCCCTCAGCTGTAGTAGTATCTGCACCTGTTGTTGTGACTGCAACTGTACTGGCATCAGCAATAGATGTCTGTTCTGCTGCTGTTGTCACATCTGTATCAGTTGTGTCCACTGAAGGAGAGGTTGTCGACGCACCTGTAGTGGTATCTGCTGACACTGTTGTGGCTACAACAGTAGGTGTCTGTGCTCCTGTTGTAACCGCATCCTCAACAGTCGTATCAACCGCAGGACTGGTTGTTACCTCACCTATAGTGGTATCTACAGCCATCGTTGTGGCTTCAACAGTAGTTGTTTGCTCTGTCATTGTTGTGATATCAGCAGTTGTCACATCCACTGAAGGAGTTGTTCCCTCAGCTGTAGTAGTATCTGCACCTGCTGTTGTGACTGCAACTGTACTGGCATCAGCAATCAATGTCTGTTCTGCTGCGGTTGTCACATCGGTAGAAGTTGTGTCCACAGAAGGAGAGGTTGTCGCCGCAGCTTTAGTGGTATCTGCTGACACTGTTGTGGCTACAACAGTAGATGTCTGTGCTCCAGTTGTAACCACATCCTCAACAGTCGTATCAACCGCAGGACTGGTTGTTACCTCAGCTTTAGTGGTATCTACAGCCATCGTTGAGGCTTCAACAGTAGTTGTTTGCTCTGTCATTGTTGTGATATCAGCAGTTGTCACATCCACTGAAGGAGTTATTCCCTCACCTGTAGTAATAACTGCACCTGCTGTTGTGACTGCAACTGTACTGGCATCAGCAATAGATGTCTGTTCTGCTGCGGTTGTCACATCTGTAGCAGTTGTGTCCACTGAAGGAAAGGTTGTCGACGCAGCTGTAGTGGTATCTGCTGACACTGTTGTGGCTACAACAGTAGGTGTCTGTGCTCCTGTTGTAACTTCATCCTCAACAGTCGTATCATCTGCAGGACTGGTTGTTACCTCACCTATAGTGGTATCTACAGCCATCGTTGTGGCTTCAACAGTAGTTGTTTGCTCTGTCATTGTTGTGATATCAGCAGTTGTCACATCCACTGAAGGAGTTGTTCCCTCAGCTGTAGTAGTATCTGCACCTGCTGTTGTGACTGCAACTGTACTGGCATCAGCAATAGATGTCTGTGCTGCTGCGGTTGTCACATCTGTAGCAGTTGTGTCCACTGAAGGAGAGGTTGTCGACGCAGCTGAAGTGGTATCTGCTGACATTGTTGTGGCTACAACAGTAGATGTCTGTGCTCCTGTTGTAACCGCATCCTCCACAGTCGTATCAACCGCAGGACTGGTTGTTACCTCACCTATAGTGGTATCTACAGATATCGTTGTGGCTTCAACAGTAGTTGTTTGCTCTGTCATTGTTGTGATATCAGCAGTTGTCACATCCACTGAAGGAGTTGTTCCCTCAGCTGTAGTAGTATCTGCACCTGCTGTTGTGACTGCAACTGTACTGGCATCAGCAATAGATGTCTGTTCTGCTGCGGTTGTCACATCTGCAGCAGTTGTATCCACTGAAGTAGAGGTTGTCGACGCAGCTGTAGTGGTATCTGCTGACACTGTTGTGGCTACAACAGTAGGTGTCTGTGCTCCTGTTGTAACTGCATCCTCAACAGTCGTATCAACCGCAGGACTGGTTGTTACCTCACCTATAGTGGTATCTACAGCCATCGTTGTGGCTTCAACAGTAGTTGTTTGCTCTGTCATTGTTGTGATATCAGCAGTTGTCACATCCACTGAAGGAGTTGTTCCCTCAGCTGTAGTAGTATCTGCACCTGCTGTTGTGACTGCAACTGTACTGGCATCAACAATCGATGTCTGTTCTGCTGCGGTTGTCACATCGGTAGAAGTTGTGTCCACTGAAGGAGAGGTTGTCGATGCAGCTGAAGTGGTATCTGCTGACATTATTGTGGCTACAACAGTAGATGTCTGTGCTCCTGTTGTAACCGCATCCTCAACAGTCGTATCGACCACAGGACTGGTTGTTACCTCAGCTTTAGTGGTATCTACAGCCATCGTCGTCGCTTCAACAGGAGTTGTTTGCTCTGTCATTGTTGTGATATCAGCAGTTGTCACATCCACTGAAGGAGTTGTTCCCTCAGCTGTAGTAGTATCTGCACCTGCTGTTGTGACTGCAACTGTACTGGCATCAGCAATAGATGTCTGTTCTGCTGCGGTTGTCACATCTGTAGCAGTTGTTTCCACTGAAGGAGAGATTGTCGACGCAGCTGAAGTGGTATCTGCTGACATTGTTGTGGCTACAACAGTAGCTGTCTGTGCTCCTGTTGTAACCGCATCCTCAACAGTCGTATCAACCGGAGGACTGGTTGTTACCTCAGCTTTAGTGGTATCTACAGCCATCGTTGAGGCTTCAACAGCAGTTGTTTGCTCTGTCATTGTTGTGATATCAGCAGTTGTCACATCCACTGAAGGAGTCGTTCCCTCAGCAGTAGTAGTATCTGCACCTGTTGTTGTGACTGCAACTGTACTGGCATCAGCAATAGATGCCTGTTCTGCTGCAGTTGTCACATCTGCAGCAGTTGTATCCACTGAAGGAGATGTTGTCGACGCAGCTGTAGTGGTATCTGCTGACACTGTTGTGGCTACAACGGTAGGTGTCTGTGCTCCTGTTGTAACTGCATCCTCAACAGTCGTATCAACCGCAGGACTGGTTGTTACCTCACCTATAGTGGTATCTACAGCCATCGTTGAGGCTGCAACAGTAGTTGTTTGCTCTGTCATTGTTGTGATATCAGCAGTTGTCACATCCACTGAAGGAGTTATTCCCTCACCTGTAGTAATAACTGCACCTGCTGTTGTGACTGCAACTGTACTGACATCAGCAATAGATGTCTGTTCTGCCGCGGTTGTCACATCTGTAGCAGTTGTGTCCACTGAAGGAAAGGTTGTCGACGCAGCTGTAGTGGTATCTGCTGACACTGTTGTGGCTACAACAGTAGGTGTCTGTGCTCCTGTTGTAACTTCATCCTCAACAGTCGTATCATCTGCAGGACTGGTTGTTACCTCACCTATAGTGGTATCTACAGCCATCGTTGTGGCTTCAACAGTAGTTGTTTGCTCTGTCATTGTTGTGATATCAGCAGTTGTCACATCCACTGAAGGAGTCGTTCCCTCAGCTGTAGTAGTATCTGCACCTGCTGTTGTGACTGCAACTGTACTGGCATCAGCAATAGATGTCTGTGCTGCTGCGGTTGTCACATCTGTAGCAGTTGTGTCCACTGAAGGAGAGGTTGTCGACGCAGCTGAAGTGGTATCTGCTGACATTGTTGTGGCTACAACAGTAGATGTCTGTGCTCCTGTTGTAACCGCATCCTCAACAGTCGTATCAACCGCAGGACTGGTTGTTACCTCACCTATAGTGGTATCTACAGCCATCGTTGTGGCTTCAACAGTAGTTGTTTGCTCTGTCATTGTTGTGATATCAGCAGTTGTCACATCCACTGAAGGAGTTGTTCCCTCAGCTGTAGTAGTATCTGCACCTGCTGTTGTGACTGCAACTGTACTGGCATCAGCAATAGATGTCTGTTCTGCTGCGGTTGTCACATCTGCAGCAGTTGTATCCACTGAAGTAGAGGTTGTCGACGCAGCTGTAGTGGTATCTGCTGACACTGTTGTGGCTACAACAGTAGGTGTCTGTGCTCCTGTTGTAACTGCATCCTCAACAGTCGTATCAACCGCAGGACTGGTTGTTACCTCACCTATAGTGGTATCTACAGCCATCGTTGTGGCTTCAACAGTAGTTGTTTGCTCTGTCATTGTTGTGATATCAGCAGTTGTCACATCCACTGAAGGAGTTGTTCCCTCAGCTGTAGTAGTATCTGCACCTGCTGTTGTGACTGCAACTGTACTGGCATCAACAATCGATGTCTGTTCTGCTGCGGTTGTCACATCGGTAGAAGTTGTGTCCACTGAAGGAGAGGTTGTCGATGCAGCTGAAGTGGTATCTGCTGACATTGTTGTGGCTACAACAGTAGATGTCTGTGCTCCTGTTGTAACCGCATCCTCAACAGTCGTATCGACCACAGGACTGGTTGTTACCTCAGATTTAGTGGTATCTACAGCCATCGTCGTCGCTTCAACAGTAGTTGTTTGCTCTGTCATTGTTGTGATATCAGCAGTTGTCACATCCACTGAAGGAGTTGTTCCCTCAGCTGTAGTAGTATCTGCACCTGCTGTTGTGACTGCAACTGTACTGGCATCAGCAATAGATGTCTGTTCTGCTGCGGTTGTCACATCTGTAGCAGTTGTTTCCACTGAAGGAGAGATTGTCGACGCAGCTGAAGTGGTATCTGCTGACATTGTTGTGGCTACAACAGTAGCTGTCTGTGCTCCTGTTGTAACCGCATCCTCAACAGTCGTATCAACCGGAGGACTGGTTGTTACCTCAGCTTTAGTGGTATCTACAGCCATCGTTGAGGCTTCAACAGCAGTTGTTTGCTCTGTCATTGTTGTGATATCAGCAGTTGTCACATCCAATGAAGGAGTCGTTCCCTCAGCAGTAGTAGTATCTGCACCTGTTGTTGTGACTGCAACTGTACTGGCATCAGCAATAGATGTCTGTTCTGCTGCAGTTGTCACATCTGCAGCAGTTGTATCCACTGAAGGAGATGTTGTCGACGCAGCTGTAGTGGTATCTGCTGACACTGTTGTGGCTACAACGGTAGGTGTCTGTGCTCCTGTTGTAACTGCATCCTCAACAGTCGTATCAACCGCAGGACTGGTTGTTACCTCACCTATAGTGGTATCTACACCCATCGTTGAGGCTGCAACAGTAGTTGTTTGCTCTGTCATTGTTGTGATATCAGCAGTTGTCACATCCACTGAAGGAGTTGTTCCCTCAGCTGTAGTAGTATCTGCACCTGTTGTTGTGACTGCAACTGTACTGGCATCAGCAATAGATGTCTGTTCTGCTGCAGTTGTCACATCTGCAGCAGTTGTATCCACTGAAGGAGAGGTTGTCGACGCAGCTGTAGTGGTATCTGCTGACACTGTTGTGGCTACAACAGTAGGTGTCTGTGCTCCTGTTGTAACCGCATCCTCAACAGTCGTATCAACCGCAGGACTGGTTGTTACCTCACCTATAGTGGTATCTACAGCCATCGTTGTGGCTTCAACAGTAGTTGTTTGCTCTGTCATTGTTGTGATATCAGCAGTTGTCACATCCACTGAAGGAGTTGTTCCCTCAGCTGTAGTAGTATCTGCACCTGCTGTTGTGACTGCAACTGTACTGGCATCAGCAATAGATGTCTGTTCTGCTGCAGTTGTCACATCTGCAGCAGTTGTATCCACTGAAGGAGAGGTTGTCGATGCAGCTGTAGTGGTATCTGCTGACACTGTTGTGGCTACAACAGTGGGTGTCTGTGCTCCTGTTGTAACCGCATCCTCAACAGTCGTATCAACCGCAGGACTGGTTGTTACCTCACCTATAGTGGTATCTACAGCCATCGTTGTGGCTTCAACAGTAGTTGTTTGCTCTGTCATTGTTGTGATATCAGCAGTTGTATCATCCACTGAAGGAGTTGTTCCCTCAGCTGTAGTAGTATCTGCACCTGCTGTTGTGACTGCAACTGTACTGGCATCAGCAATAGATGTCTGTTCTGCTGCGGTTGTCACATCGGTAGAAGTTGTGTCCACTGAAGGAGAGGTTGTCGACGCAGCTGAAGTAGTATCTGCTGACATCGTTGTGGCTACAACAGTAGATGTCTGTGCTCCTGTTGTAACCGCATCCTCAACAGTCGTATCAACCACAGGACTGGTTGTTACCTCAGCTTTAGTGGTATCTACAGCCATCGTTGTCGCTTCAACAGTAGTTGTGTGCTCTGTCATTGTTGTGATATCAGCAGTTGTCACATCCACTGAAGGAGTTGTTCCCTCAGCTGTAGTAGTATCTGCACCTGCTGTTGTGACTGCAACTGTACTGGCATCAGCAATAGATGTCTGTTCTGCTGCGGTTGTCACATCTGTAGCAGTTGTGTCCACTGAAGGAGAGGTTGTCGACGCAGCTGTAGTGGTATCTGCTGACACTGTTGTGGCTACAACAGTAGGTGTCTGTGCTCCTGTTGTAACTTCATCCTCAACAGTCGTATCAACCGCAGGACTGGTTGTTACCTCACCTTTAGTGGTATCTACAGCCATCGTTGTGGCTTCAACAGTAGTTGTTTGCTCTGTCATTGTTGTGATATCAGCAGTTGTCACATCCACTGAAGGAGTTGTTCCCTCAGCTGTAGTAGTATCTGCACCTGTTGTTGTGACTGCAACTGTACTGGCATCAGCAATAGATGTCTGTTCTGCTGCGGTTGTCACATCTGCAGCAGTTGTATCCACTGAAGGAGAGGTTGTCGACGCAGCTGTAGTGGTATCTGCTGCCACTGTTGTGGCTAAAACAGTAGGTGTCTGTGCTCCTGTTGTAACTGCATCCTCAACAGTCGTATCAACCGCAGGACTGGTTGTTACCTCACCTATAGTGGTATCTACAGCCATCGTTGTGGCTTCAACAGTAGTTGTTTGCTCTGTCATTGTTGTGATATCAGCAGTTGTCACATCCACTGAAGGAGTTGTTCCCTCAGCTGTAGTAGTATCTGCACCTGCTGTTGTGACTGCAACTGTACTGGCATCAGCAATAGATGTCTGTTCTGCTGCAGTTGTTACATCTGCAGCAGTTGTATCCACTGAAGGAGAGGTTGTCGACGCAGCTGTAGTGGTATCTGCTGACACTGTTGTGGCTACAACAGTGGGTGTCTGTGCTCCTGTTGTAACCGCATCCTCAACAGTCGTATCAACCGCAGGACTGGTTGTTACCTCACCTATAGTGGTATCTACAGCCATCGTTGTGGCTTCAACAGTAGTTGTTTGCTCTGTCATTGTTGTGATATCAGCAGTTGTACATCCACTGAAGGAGTTGTTCCCTCAGCTGTAGTAGTATCTGCACCTGCTGTTGTGACTGCAACTGTACTGGCATCAGCAATCGATGTCTGTTCTGCTGCGGTTGTCACATCGGTAGAAGTTGTGTCCACTGAAGGAGAGGTTGTCGACGCAGCTGAAGTGGTATCTGCTGACACTGTTGTGGCTACAACAGTAGGTGTCTGTGCTCCTGTTGTAACTTCATCCTCAACAGTCGTATCAACCACAGGACTGGTTGTTACCTCACCTTAGTGGTATCTACAGCCATCGTTGTGGCTTCAACAGTAGTTGTTTGCTCTGTCATTGTTGTGATATCAGCAGTTGTCACATCCACTGAAGGAGTTGTTCCCTCAGCTGTAGTAGTATCTGCACCTGCTGTTGTGACTGCAACTGTACTGGCATCAGCAATAGATGTCTGTTCTGCTGCGGTTGTCACATCTGCAGCAGTTGTATCCACTGAAGGAGAGGTTGTCGACGCAGCTGTAGTGGTATCTGCTGACACTGTTGTGGCTACAACAGTAGGTGTCTGTGCTCCTGTTGTAACTTCATCCTCAACAGTCGTATCAACCGCAGGACTGGTTGTTACCTCACCTTTAGTGGTATCTACAGCCATCGTTGTGGCTTCAACAGTAGTTGTTTGCTCTGTCATTGTTGTGATATCAGCAGTTGTCACATCCACTGAAGGAGTTGTTCCCTCAGCCGTAGTAGTATCTGCACCTGTTGTTGTGACTGCAACTGTACTGGCATCAGCAATAGATGTCTGTTCTGCTGCGGTTGTCACATCTGCAGCAGTTGTATCCACTGAAGGAGAGGTTGTCGACGCAGCTGTAGTGGTATCTGCTGACACTGTTGTGGCTAAAACGGTAGGTGTCTGTGCTCCTGTTGTAACTGCATCCTCAACAGTCGTATCAACCGCAGGACTGGTTGTTACCTCACCTATAGTGGTATCTACAGCCATCGTTGTGGCTTCAACAGTAGTTGTTTGCTCTGTCATTGTTGTGATATCAGCAGTTGTCACATCCACTGAAGGAGTTGTTCCCTCAGCTGTAGTAGTATCTGCACCTGCTGTTGTGACTGCAACTGTACTGGCATCAGCAATAGATGTCTGTTCTGCTGCAGTTGTCACATCTGCAGCAGTTGTATCCACTGAAGGAGAGGTTGTCGACGCAGCTGTAGTGGTATCTGCTGACACTGTTGTGGCTACAACAGTAGGTGTCTGTGCTCCTGTTGTAACCGCATCCTCAACAGTCGTATCAACCGCAGGACTGGTTGTTACCTCACCTATAGTGGTATCTACAGCCATCGTTGAGGCTTCAACAGTAGTTGTTTGCTCTGTCATTGTGTGATATCAGCAGTTGTCACATCCACTGAAGGAGTTGTTCCCTCAGCTGTAGTAATAACTGCACCTGCTGTTGTGACTGCAACTGTACTGGCATCAGCAATAGATGTCTGTTCTGCTGCAGTTGTCACATCTGTAGCAGTTGTGTCCACTGAAGGAGAGGTTGTCGACGCAGCTGTAGTGGTATCTGCTGACACTGTTGTGGCTACAACAGTAGGTGTCTGTGCTCCTGTTGTAACCGCATCCTCAACAGTCGTATCAACCGCAGGACTGGTTGTTACCTCACCTATAGTGGTATCTACAGCCATCGTTGTGGCTTCAACAGTAGTTGTTTGCTCTGTCATTGTTGTGATATCAGCAGTTGTCACATCCACTGAAGGAGTTGTTCCCTCAGCTGTAGTAGTATCTGCACCTGCTGTTGTGACTGCAACTGTACTTGCATCAGCAATCGATGTCTGTTCTGCTGCGGTTGTCACATCGGTAGAAGTTGTGTCCACTGAAGGAGAGGTTGTCGACGCAGCTGAAGTGGTATCTGCTGACATTGTTGTGGCTACAACAGTAGATGTCTGTGCTCCTGTTGTAATCGCATCCTCAACAGTCGTATCAACCACAGGACTGGTTGTTACCTCAGCTTTAGTGGTATCTACAGCCATCGTTGAGGCTTCAACAGGAGTTGTGTGCTCTGTCATTGTTGTGATATCAGCAGTTGTCACATCCACTGAAGGAGTTGTTCCCTCAGCTGTAGTAATAACTTCACCTGCTGTTGTGACTGCAACTGTACTGGCATCAGCAATAGATGTCTGTTCTGCTGCAGTTGTCACATCTGTAGCAGTTGTGTCCACTGAAGGAGAGGTTGTCGACGCAGCTGTAGTGGTATCTGCTGACACTGTTGTGGCTACAACAGTAGGTGTCTGTGCTCCTGTTGTAACCGCATCCTCAACAGTCGTATCAACTGCAGGACTGGTTGTTACCTCACCTATAGTGGTATCTACAGCCATCGTTGTGGCTTCAACAGTAGTTGTTTGCTCTGTCATTGTTGTGATATCAGCAGTTGTCACATCCACTGAAGGAGTTGTTCCCTCAGCTGTAGTAATAACTGCACCTGCAGTTGTGACTGCAACTGTACTGGCATCAGCAATAGATGTCTGTTCTGCTGCAGTTGTCACATCTGTAGCAGTTGTCCACTGAAGGAGAGGTTGTCGACGCAGCTGTAGTGGTATCTGCTGACACTGTTGTGGCTACAACAGTAGGTGTCTGTGCTCCTGTTGTAACCGCATCCTCAACAGTCGTATCAAACGCAGGACTGGTTGTTACCTCACCTATGGTGGTATCTACAGCCATCGTTGTGGCTTCAACAGTAGTTGTTTGCTCTGTCATTGTTGTGATATCAGCAGTTGTCACATCCACTGAAGGAGTTGTTCCCTCAGCTGTAGTAGTATCTGCACCTGCTGTTGTGACTGCAACTGTACTGGCATCAGCAATAGATGTCTGTTCTGCTGCGGTTGTCACATCGGTAGAAGTTGTGTCCACTGAAGGAGAGGTTGTCGACGCAGCTGTAGTAGTATCTCCTGACACTGTTGTGGCTACAACAGTAGGTGTCTGTGCTCCTGTTGTAACTTCATCCTCAACAGTCGTATCAACCGCAGGACTGGTTGTTACCTCACCTATAGTGGTATCTACAGCCATCGTTGTGGCTTCAACAGTAGTTGTTTGCTCTGTCATTGTTGTGATATCAGCAGTTGTCACATCCACTGAAGGAGTTGTTCCCTCAGCTGTAGTAGTATCTGCACCTGCTGTTGTGACTGCAACTGTACTGGCATCAGCAATAGATGTCTGTTCTGCTGCGGTTGTCACATCTGTAGAAGTTGTGTCCACTGAAGAAGAGGTTGTCGAAGCAGCTGTAGTGGTATCTGCTGACACTGTTTTGGCTACAACAGTAGGTGTCTGTGCTCCTGTTGTAACTTCATCCTCAACAGTCGTATCAACCGCAGGACTGGTTGTTACCTCACCTATAGTGGTATCTACAGCCATCGTAATGGCTTCAACAGTAGTTGATTGCTCTGTCATTGTTGTGATATCAGCAGTTGTCACATCCACTGAAGGAGTCGTTCCCTCAGCTGTAGTAGTATCTGCACCTGCTGTTGTGACTGCAACTGTACTGGCATCAGCAATAGATGTCTGTTCTGCTGCGGTTGTCACATCTGTAGCAGTTGTGTCCACTGAAGGAGAGGTTGTCGACGCAGCTGAAGTGGTATCTGCTGACACTTTTGTGGCTACAACAGTAGATGTCTGTGCTCCTGTTGTAACTGCATCCTCAACAGTCGTATCAACCACAGGACTGGTTGTTACCTCACCTATAGTGGTATATACAGCCATCGTTGTCGCTTCAACAGTAGTTGTTTGCTCTGTCATTGTTGTGATATCAGCAGTTGTCACATCCACTGAAGGAGTTGTTCCCTCAGCTGTAGTAATAACTGCACCTGCTGTTGTGACTGCAACTGTACTGGCATCAGCAATAGATGTCTGTTCTGCTGCAGTTGTCACATCTGTAGCAGTTGTCTCCACTGAAGGAGAGGTTGTCGACGCAGCTGTAGTGGTATCTGCTGACACTGTTGTGGCTACAACAGTAGGTGTCTGTGCTCCTGTTGTAACTGCATCCTCAACAGTCGTATCAACCGCAGGACTGGTTGTTACCTCACCTATAGTGGTATCTACAGCCATCGTTGTGGCTTCAACAGTAGTTGTTTGCTCTGTCATTGTTGTGATATCAGCAGTTGTCACATCCACTGAAGGAGTTGTTCCCTCAGCTGTAGTAGTATCTGCACCTGCTGTTGTGACTGCAACTGTACTGGCATCAGCAATCGATGTCTGTTCTGCTGCGGTTGTCACATCGGTAGAAGTTGTGTCCACTGAAGGAGAGGTTGTCGACGCAGCTGTAGTAGTATCTGCTGACACTGTTGTGGCTACAACAGTAGATGTCTGTGCTCCTGTTGTAACTGCATCCTCAACAGTCGTATCAACCAAAGGACTGGTTGTTACCTCACCTATAGTGGTATCTACAGCCATCGTTGTGGCTTCAACAGTAGTTGTTTGCTCTGTCATTGTTGTGATATCAGCAGTTGTCACATCCACTGAAGGAGTTGTTCCCTCAGCTGTAGTAGTATCTGCACCTGCTGTTGTGACTGCAACTGTACTGGCATCAGCAATAGATGTCTGTTCTGCTGCGGTTGTCACATCTGTAGCAGTTGTGTCCACTGAAGGAGAGGTTGTCGACGCAGCTGTAGTGGTATCTGCTGACACTGTTGTGGCTACAACAGTAGGTGTCTGTGCTCCTGTTGTAACCGCATCCTCAACAGTCGTATCAACCGCAGGACTGGTTGTTACCTCACCTATAGTGGTATCTACAGCCATCGTTGTGGCTTCAACAGTAGTTGTTTGCTCTGTCATTGTTGTGATATCAGCAGTTGTCACATCCACTGAAGGAGTTGTTCCCTCAGCTGTAGTAGTATCTGCACCTGCTGTTGTGACTGCAACTGTACTGGCATCAGCAATAGATGTCTGTTCTGCTGCGGTTGTCACATCTGTAGAAGTTGTGTCCACTGAAGGAGAGGTTGTCGACGCAGCTGTAGTGGTATCTGCTGACACTGTTGTGGCTACAACAGTAGATGTCTGTGCTCCTGTTGTAACTGCATCCTCAACAGTCGTATCAACCAAAGGACTGGTTGTTACCTCACCTATAGTGGTATCTACAGCCATCGTTGTGGCTTCAACAGTAGTTGTTTGCTCTGTCATTGTTGTGATATCAGCAGTTGTCACATCCACTGAAGGAGTTGTTCCCTCAACTGTAGTAGTATCTGCACCTGCTGTTGTGACTGCAACTGTACTGGCATCAGCAATCGATGTCTGTTCTGCTGCGGTTGTCACATCTGTAGAAGTTGTGTCCACTGAAGGAGAGGTTGTCGACGCAGCTGTAGTAGTATCTGCTGACACTGTTGTGGCTAGAACAGTAGATGTCTGTGCTCCTGTTGTAACTGCATCCTCAACAGTCGTATCAACCGGAGGACTGGTTGTTACCTCAGCTTTAGTGGTATCTACAGCCATCGTTGAGGCTTCAACAGCAGTTGTTTGCTCTGTCATTGTTGTGATATCAGCAGTTGTCACATCCACTGAAGGAGTCGTTCCCTCAGCTGTAGTAGTATCTGCACCTGTTGTTGTGACTGCAACTGTACTGGCATCAGCAATAGATGTCTGTTCTGCTGCGGTTGTCACATCTGTAGCAGTTGTATCCACTGAAGGAGAGGTTGTCGACGCAGCTGTAGTGGTATCTGCTGACACTGTTGTGGCTACAACAGTAGGTGTCTGTGCTCCTGTTGTAACTGCATCCTCAACAGTCGTATCAACCGCAGGACTGGTTGTTACCTCACCTATAGTGGTATCTACAGCCATCGTTGAGGCTTCAACAGTAGTTGTTTGCTCTGTCATTGTTGTGATATCAGCAGTTGTCACATCCACTGAAGGAGTTGTTCCCTCAGCTGTAGTAGTATCTGCACCTGCTGTTGTGACTGCAACTGTACTGGCATCAGCAATAGATGTCTGTTCTGCTGCGGTTGTCACATCGTAGAAGTTGTGTCCACTGAAGGAGAGGTTGTCGACGCAGCTGTAGTGTATCTGCTGACACTGTTGTGGCTACAACAGTAGATGTCTGTGCTCCTGTTGTAACTGCATCCTCAACAGTCGTATCAACCGCAGGACTGGTTGTTACCTCACCTATAGTGGTATCTACAGCCATCGTTGTGGCTTCAACAGTAGTTGTTTGCTCTGTCATTGTTGTGATATCAGCAGTTGTCACATCCACTGAAGGAGTTGTTCCCTCAGCTGTAGTAGTATCTGCACCTGTGTTGTGACTGCAACTGTACTGGCATCAGCAATAGATGTCTGTTCTGCTGCGGTTGTCACATCTGTAGCAGTTGTGTCCACTGAAGGAGAGGTTGTCGACGCAGCTGTAGTGGTATCTGCTGACACTGTTGTGGCTACAACAGTAGGTGTCTGTGCTCCTGTTGTAACTTCATCCTCAACAGTCGTATCAACCGCAGGACTGGTTGTTACCTCACCTATAGTGGTATCTACAGCCATCGTTGTGGCTTCAACAGTAGTTGTTTGCTCTGTCATTGTTGTGATATCAGCAGTTGTCACATCCACTGAAGGAGTCGTTCCCTCAGCTGTAGTAGTATCTGCACCTGCTGTTGTGACTGCAACTGTACTGGCATCAGCAATAGATGTCTGTTCTGCTGCGGTTGTCACATCTGTAGCAGTTGTGTCCACTGAAGGAGAGGTTGTCGACGCAGCTGTAGTGGTATCTGCTGACACTGTTGTGGCTACAACAGTAGGTGTCTGAGCTCCTGTTGTAACCGCATCCTCAACAGTCGTATCAACCGCAGGACTGGTTGTTACCTCACCTATAGTGGTATCTACAGCCATCGTTGTGGCTTCAACAGTAGTTGTTTGCTCTGTCATTGTTGTGATATCAGCAGTTGTCACATCCACTGAAGGAGTTGTTCCCTCAGCTGTAGTAGTATCTGCACCTGCTGTTGTGACTGCAACTGTACTGGCATCAGCAATAGATGTCTGTTCTGCTGCGGTTGTCACATCTGTAGCAGTTGTGTCCACTGAAGGAGAGGTTGTCGACGCAGCTGTAGTGGTATCTGCTGACACTGTTGTGGCTACAACAGTAGATGTCTGTGCTCCTGTTGTAACTGCATCCTCAACAGTCGTATCAACCACAGGACTTGTTGTTACCTCACCTATAGTGGTATCTACAGCCATCGTTGTGGCTTCAACAGTAGTTGTTTGCTCTGTCATTGTTGTGATATCAGCAGTTGTCACATCCACTGAAGGAGTTGTTCCCTCAGCTGTAGTAGTATCTGCACCTGCTGTTGTGACTGCAACTGTACTGGCATCAGCAATAGATGTCTGTTCTGCTGCGGTTGTCACATCTGTAGAAGTTGTGTCCACTGAAGGAGAGGTTGTCGACGCAGCTGTAGTAGTATCTGCTGACACTGTTGTGGCTAAAACAGTAGATGTCTGTGCTCCTGTTGTAACTGCATCCTCAACAGTCGTATCAACCAAAGGACTGGTTGTTACCTCACCTATAGTGGTATCTACAGCCATCGTTGTGGCTTCAACAGTAGTTGTTTGCTCTGTCATTGTTGTGATATCAGCAGTTGTCACATCCACTGAAGGAGTTGTTCCCTCAGCTGTAGTAGTATCTGCACCTGCTGTTGTGACTGCAACTGTACTGGCATCAGCAATAGATGTCTGTTCTGCTGCGGTTGTCACATCTGTAGCAGTTGTGTCCACTGAAGGAGAGGTTGTCGACGCAGCTGTAGTGGTATCTGCTGACACTGTTGTGGCTACAACAGTAGAAGTCTGTGCTCCTGTTGTAACCGCATCCTCAACAGTCGTATCAACCGGAGGACTGGTTGTTACCTCAGCTTTAGTGGTATCTACAGCCATCGTTGAGGCTTCAACAGTAGTTGTTTGCTCTGTCATTGTTGTGATATCAGCAGTTGTCACATCCACTGAAGGAGTTGTTCCCTCAGCTGTAGTAATTACTGCACCTGCTGTTGTGACTGCAACTTTACTGGCATAAGCAATAGATGTCTGTTCTGCTGCAGTTGTCACATCTGTAGCAGTTGTGTCCACTGAAGGAGAGGTTGTCGACGCAGCTGTAGTGGTATCTGCTGACACTGTTGTGGCTACAACAGAAGGTGTCTGTGCTCCTGTTGTAACCGCATCCTCAACAGTCGTATCAACCAAAGGACTGGTTGTTACCTCACCTATAGTGGTATCTACAGCCATCGTTGTGGCTTCAACAGTAGTTGTTTGCTCTGTCATTGTTGTGATATCAGCAGTTGTCACATCCACTGAAGGAGTTGTTCCCTCAGCTGTAGTAGTATCTGCACCTGCTGTTGTGACTGCAACTGTACTGGCATCAGCAATCGATGTCTGTTCTGCTTCGGTTGTCACATCTGTAGCAGTTGTGTCCACTGAAGGAGAGGTTGTCGACGCAGCTGTAGTGGTATCTGCGGACACTGTTGTTGCTAGAACAGTAGATGTCTGTGCTCCTGTTGTAACCGCATCCTCAACAGTCGTATCAACCGCAGGACTGGTTGTTACCTCAGCTTTAGTGGTATCTACAGCCATCGTCGTCGCTTCAACAGGAGTTGTTTGCTCTGTCATTGTTGTGATATCAGCAGTTGTCACATCCACTGAAGGAGTTGTTCCCTCAGCTGTAGTAATAACTGCACCTGCTGTTGTGACTGCAACTGTACTGGCATCAGCAATAGATGTCTGTTCTGCTGCAGTTGTCACATCTGTAGCAGTTGTGTCCACTGAAGGAGAGGTTGTCGACGCAGCTGTAGTGGTATCTGCTGACACTGTTGTGGCTACAACAGTAGGTGTCTGTGCTCCTGTTGTAACCGCATCCTCAACAGTCGTATCAACCGCAGGACTGGTTGTTACCTCACCTATAGTGGTATCTACAGCCATCGTTGTGGCTTCAACAGTAGTTGATTGCTCTGTCATTGTTGTGATATCAGCAGTTGCCACATCCACTGAAGGAGTCGTTCCCTCAGCTGTAGTAGTATCTGCACCTGCTGTTGTGACTGCAACTGTACTGGCATCAGCAATAGATGTCTGTTCTGCTGCGGTTGTCACATCTGTAGCAGTTGTGTCCACTGAAGGAGAGGTTGTCGACGCAGCTGAAGTGGTATCTCCTGACACTGTTGTGGCTACAACAGTAGATGTCTGTGCTCCTGTTGTAACTGCATCCTCAACAGTCGTATCAACCACAGGACTGGTTGTTACCTCACCTATAGTGGTATATACAGCCATCGTTGTGGCTTCAACAGTAGTTGTTTGCTCTGTCATTGTTGTGATATCAGCAGTTGTCACATCCACTGAAGGAGTTGTTCCCTCAGCTGTAGTAATAACTGCACCTGCTGTTGTGACTGCAACTGTACTGGCATCAGCAATAGATGTCTGTTCTGCTGCAGTTGTCACATCTGTAGCAGTTGTCTCCACTGAAGGAGAGGTTGTCGACGCAGCTGTAGTGGTATCTGCTGACACTGTTGTGGCTACAACAGTAGGTGTCTGAGCTCCTGTTGTAACTGCATCCTCAACAGTCGTATCAACCGCAGGACTGGTTGTTACCTCACCTATAGTGGTATCTACAGCCATCGTTGTGGCTTCAACAGTAGTTGTTTGCTCTGTCATTGTTGTGATATCAGCAGTTGTCACATCCACTGAAGGAGTTGTTCCCTCAGCTGTAGTAGTATCTGCACCTGCTGTTGTGACTGCAACTGTACTGGCATCAGCAATCGATGTCTGTTCAGCTGCGGTTGTCACATCGGTAGAAGTTGTGTCCACTGAAGGAGAGGTTGTCGACGCAGCTGTAGTAGTATCTGCTGACACTGTTGTGGCTAGAACAGTAGATATCTGTGCTCCTGTTGTAACTGCATCCTCAACAGTCGTATCAACCAAAGGACTGGTTGTTACCTCACCTATAGTGGTATCTACAGCAATCGTTGTGGCATCAACAGTAGTTGTTTGCTCTGTCATTGTTGTGATATCAGCAGTTGTCACATCCACTGAAGGAGTTGTTCCCTCAGCTGTAGTAGTATCTGAAGGAGAGGTTGTCGACGCAGCTGTAGTGGTATCTGCTGACACTGTTGTGGCTACAACAGTAGGTGTCTGTGCTCCTGTTGTAACTTCATCCTCAACAGTCGTATCAACCGCAGGACTGGTTGTTACCTCACCTATAGTGGTATCTACAGCCATCGTTGTGGCTTCAACAGTAGTTGTTTGCTCTGTCATTGTTGTGATATCAGCAGTTGTCACATCCACTGAAGGAGTCGTTCCCTCAGCTGTAGTAATAACTGCACCTGCTGTTGTGACTGCAACTGTACTGGCATCAGCAATAGATGTCTGTTCTGCTGCGGTTGTCACATCTGTAGCAGTTGTGTCCACTGAAGGAGAGGTTGTCGACGCAGCTGTAGTGGTATCTGCTGACACTGTTGTGGCTACAACAGTAGGTGTCTGAGCTCCTGTTGTAACCGCATCCTCAACAGTCGTATCAACCGCAGGAATGGTTGTTACCTCACCTATAGTGGTATCTACAGCCATCGTTGTGGCTTCAACAGTAGTTGTTTGCTCTGTCATTGTTGTGATATCAGCAGTTGTCACATCCACTGAAGGAGTTGTTCCCTCAGCTGTAGTAGTATCTGCACCTGCTGTTGTGACTGCAACTGTACTGGCATCAGCAATCGATGTCTGTTCTGCTGCGGTTGTCACATCGGTAGAAGTTGTGTCCACTGAAGGAGAGGTTGTCGACGCAGCTGTAGTAGTATCTGCTGACACTGTTGTGGCTAGAACAGTAGATGTCTGTGCTCCTGTTGTAACTGCATCCTCAACAGTCGTATCAACCAAAGGACTGGTTGTTACCTCACCTATAGTGGTATCTACAGCCATCGTTGTGGCTTCAACAGTAGTTGTTTGCTCTGTCATTGTTGTGATATCAGCAGTTGTCACATCCACTGAAGGAGTTGTTCCCTCAGCTGTAGTAGTATCTGCACCTGCTGTTGTGACTGCAACTGTACTGGCATCAGCAATAGATGTCTGTTCTGCTGCGGTTGTCACATCTGTAGCAGTTGTGTCCACTAAAGGAGAGGTTGTCGACGCAGCTGAAGTGGTATCTGCTGACATTGTTGTGGCTACAACAGTAGATGTCTGTGCTCCTGTTGTAACCGCATCCTCAACAGTCGTATCAACCGGAGGACTGGTTGTTACCTCAGCTTTAGTGGTATCTACAGCCATCGTTGAGGCTTCAACAGCAGTTGTTTGCTCTGTCATTGTTGTGATATCAGCAGTTGTCACATCCACTGAAGGAGTCGTTCCCTCAGCTGTAGTAGTATCTGCACCTGTTGTTGTGACTGCAACTGTACTGGCATCAGCAATAGATGTCTGTTCTGCTGCGGTTGTCACATCTGCAGCAGTTGTATCCACTGAAGGAGAGGTTGTCGACGCAGCTGTAGTGGTATCTGCTGACACTGTTGTGGCTACAACGGTACGTGTCTGTGCTCCTGTTGTAACTGCATCCTCAACAGTCGTATCAACCGGAGGACTGGTTGTTACCTCAGCTTTAGTGGTATCTACAGCCATCGTTGAGGCTTCAACAGTAGTTGTTTGCTCTGTCATTGTTGTGATATCAGCAGTTGTCACATCCACTGAAGGAGTTGTTCCCTCAGCTGTAGTAGTATCTGCACCTGCTGTTGTGACTGCAACTGTACTGGCATCAGCAATAGATGTCTGTTCTGCTGCGGTTGTCACATCTGTAGCAGTTGTGTCCACTGAAGGAGAGGTTGTCGACGCAGCTGAAGTGGTATCTGCTGACACTGTTGTGGCTACAACAGTAGATGTCTGTGCTCCTGTTGTAACCGCATCCTCAACAGTCGTATCAACCGGAGGACTGGTTGTTACCTCAGCTTTAGTGGTATCTACAGCCATCGTTGAGGCTTCAACAGTAGTTGTTTGCTCTGTCATTGTTGTGATATCAGCAGTTGTCACATCCACTGAAGGAGTTGTTCCCTCAGCTGTAGTAGTATCTGCACCTGTTGTTGTGACTGCAACTGTACTGGCATCAGCAATAGATGTCTGTTCTGCTGCGGTTGTCACATCTGCAGCAGTTGTGTCCACTGAAGGAGAGGTTGTCGACGCAGCTGTAGTGGTATCTGCTGACACTGTTGTGGCTACAACAGTACGTGTCTGTGCTCCTGTTGTAACTGCATCCTCAACAGTCGTATCAACCGCAGGACTGGTTGTTACCTCACCTATAGTGGTATCTACAGCCATCGTTGAGGCTGCAACAGTAGTTGTTTGCTCTGTCATTGTTGTGATATCAGCAGTTGTCACATCCACTGAAGGAGTTGTTCCCTCAGCTGTAGTATTACTGCACCTGCTGTTGTGACTGCAACTGTACTGGCATCAGCAATAGATGTCTGTTCTGCTGCAGTTGTCACATCTGTAGCAGTTGTGTCCACTGAAGGAGAGGTTGTCGACGCAGCTGTAGTGGTATCTGCTGACACTGTTGTGGCTACAACAGTAGGTGTCTGTGCTCCTGTTGTAACCGCATCCTCAACAGTCGTATCAACCAAAGGACTGGTTGTTACCTCACCTACAGTGGTATCTACAGCCATCGTTGTGGCTTCAACAGTAGTTGTTTGCTCTGTCATTGTTGTGATATCAGCAGTTGTCACATCCACTGAAGGAGTCGTTCCCTCAGCTGTAGTAGTATCTGCACCTGCTGTTGTGACTGCAACTGTACTGGCATCAGCAATAGATGTCTGTTCTGCTGCGGTTGTCACATCTGTAGCAGTTGTGTCCACTGAAGGAGAGGTTGTCGACGCAGCTGTAGTGGTATCTGCTGACACTGTTGTGGCTACAACAGTAGATGTCTGTGCTCCTGTTGTAACTGCATCCTCAACAGTCGTATCAACCACAGGACTGGTTGTTACCTCACCTATAGTGGTATATACAGCCATCGTTGTGGCTTCAACAGTAGTTGTTTGCTCTGTCATTGTTGTGGTATCAGCAGTTGTCACATCCACTGAAGGAGTTGTTCCCTCAGCTGTAGTAATAACTGCACCTGCTGTTGTGACTGCAACTGTACTGGCATCAGCAATAGATGTCTGTTCTGCTGCAGTTGTCACATCTGTAGCAGTTGTCTCCACTGAAGGAGAGGTTGTCGACGCAGCTGTAGTGGTATCTGCTGACACTGTTGTGGCTACAACAGTAGGTGTCTGAGCTCCTGTTGTAACTGCATCCTCAACAGTCGTATCAACCGCAGGACTGGTTGTTACCTCACCTATAGTGGTATCTACAGCCATCGTTGTGGCTTCAACAGTAGTTGTTTGCTCTGTCATTGTTGTGATATCAGCAGTTGTCACATCCACTGAAGGAGTTGTTCCCTCAGCTGTAGTAGTATCTGCACCTGCTGTTGTGACTGCAACTGTACTGGCATCAGCAATCGATGTCTGTTCTGCTGCGGTTGTCACATCTGTAGAAGTTGTGTCCACTGAAGGAGAGGTTGTCGACGCAGCTGTAGTAGTATCTGCTGACACTGTTGTGGCTAGAACAGTAGATATCTGTGCTCCTGTTGTAACTGCAACCTCAACAGTCGTATCAACCAAAGGACTGGTTGTTACCTCACCTATAGTGGTATCTACAGCCATCGTTGTGGCTTCAACAGTAGTTGTTTGCTCTGTCATTGTTGTGATATCAGCAGTTGTCACATCCACTGAAGGAGTTGTTCCCTCAGCTGTAGTAGTATCTGCACCTGCTGTTGTGACTGCAACTGTACTGGAATAGCAATAGATGTCTGTTCTGCTGCGGTTGTCACATCTGTAGCAGTTGTGTCCACTGAAGGAGAGGTTGTCGACGCAGCTGTAGTGGTATCTGCTGACACTGTTGTGGCTACAACAGTAGGTGTCTGTGTCCTGTTGTAACTTCATCCTCAACAGTCGTATCAACCGCAGGACTGGTTGTTACCTCACCTATAGTGGTATCTACAGCCATCGTTGTGGCTTCAACAGTAGTTGTTTGCTCTGTCATTGTTGTGATATCAGCAGTTGTCACATCCACTGAAGGAGTCGTTCCCTCAGCTGTAGTAGTATCTGCACCTGCTGTTGTGACTGCAACTGTACTGGCATCAGCAATAGATGTCTGTTCTGCTGCGGTTGTCACATCTGTAGCAGTTGTGTCCACTGAAGGAGAGGTTGTCGACGCAGCTGTAGTGGTATCTGCTGACACTGTTGTGGCTACAACAGTAGATGTCTGTGCTCCGGTTGTAACCGCATCCTCAACAGTCGTATCAACCACAGGACTGGTTGTTACCTCAGCTATAGTGGTATCTACAGCCATCGTTGTCGCTTCAACAGTAGTTGTTTGCTCTGTCATTGTTGTGATATCAGCAGTTGTCACATCCACTGAAGGAGTCATTCCCTCATCTGTAGTAGTATCTGCACCTGCTGTTGTGACTGCAACTGTACTGGCATCAGCAATAGATGTCTGTTCTGCTGCGGTTGTCACATCTGTAGCAGTTGTGTCCACTGAAGGAGAGGTTGTCGACGCAGCTGAAGTGGTATCTCTGACACTGTTGTGGCTACAACAGTAGATGTCTGTGCTCCTGTTGTAACCGCATCCTCAACAGTCGTATCAACCACAGAACTGGTTGTTACCTCAGCTTTAGTGGTATCTACAGCCATCGTCGTCGCTTCAACAGTAGTTGTTTGCTCTGTCATTGTTGTGATATCAGCAGTTGTCACATCCACTGAAGGAGTTGTTCCCTCAGCTGTAGTAGTATCTGAACCAGCTGTTGTGACTGCAACTGTACTGGCATCAGCAATAGATGTCTGTTCTGCTGCTGTTGTCACATCTGTAGCAGTTGTGTCCACTGAAGGAGAGGTTGTCAACGCAGCTGAAGTGGTATCTCCTGACACTGTTGTGGCTACAGCAGTAGATGTCTGTGCTCCTGTTGTAACCGCATCCTCAACAGTCGTATCAACCACAGGACTGGTTGTTACCTCATCTTTAGTGGTATCTACAGCAATCGTTGTCGCTTCAACAGTAGTTGTTTGCTCTGTCATTGTTGTGGTATCAGCAGTTGTCACATCCACTGAAGGAGTTGTTCCCTCAGCTGTAGTAGTATCTGCACCTACTGTTGTGACTGCAACTGTACTGGCATCAGCAATAGATGTCTGTTCGGCTGCAGTTGTCACATCTGTAGCAGTTGTCTCCACTGAAGGAGAGGTTGTCACCGCAGCTGTAGTGCTATTTGCTGACACTGTTGTGGCTACAACAGTAGATGTCTGTGCTCCTGTTGTAACCACATCCTCAACAGTCGTATCAACCACAGGACTGGTTGTTACCTCAGCTATAGTTGTATCAACAGTCATAGTTGTGGCTTCAACAGTAGTTGTTTGCTCTGTCATTGTTGTGATACCAGCAGTTGTCACATCCACTGAAGGAGTTGTTCCCTCAGCTGTAGTAGTATCTGCACCTGCTGTTGTGACTGCAACTGTACTGGCATCAGCAATAGATGTCTGTTCGGCTGCAGTTGTCACATCTGTAGCAGTTGTCTCCACTGAAGGAGAGGTTGTCACCGCAGCTGTAGTGCTATCTGCTGACACTGTTGTGGCTACAACAGTAGATGTCTGTGCTCCTGTTGTAACCACATCCTCAACAGTCGTATCAACCACAGGACTGGTTGTTACCTCAGCTATAGTGGTATCAACAGTCATAGTTGTGGCTTCAACAGTAGTTGTTTGCTCTGTCATTGTTGTGGTATCAGCAGTTGTCACATCCACTGAAGGAGTTGTTCCCTCAGCTGTAGTAGTATCTGCACCTACTGTTGTGACTGCAACTGTACTGGCATCAGCAATAGACGTCTGTTCTGCTGCGGTTGTCACATCTGCAGTAGTTGTGTCCACGGAAGGAGAGGTTGTCGACGCAGCTGTAGTGGTATCTGCTGACACTGTTGTGGCTACAACAGTAGAAGTCTGTGCTCCTGTTGTAAACGCATCCTCAACAGTCGTATCAACCGGAGGACTGGTTGTTACCTCAGCTTTAGTGGTATCTACAGCCATCGTTGAGGCTGCAACAGTAGTTGTTTGCTCTGTCATTGTTGTGATATCAGCAGTTGTCACATCCACTGAAGGAGTTGTTCCCTCAGCTGTAGTAATTACTGCACCTGCTGTTGTGACTGCAACTTACTGGCATAAGCAATAGATGTCTGTTCTGCTGCAGTTGTCACATCTGTAGCAGTTGTGTCCACTGAAGGAGAGGTTGTCGACGCAGCTGTAGTGGTATCTGCTGACACTGTTGTGGCTACAACAGAAGGTGTCTGTGCTCCTGTTGTAACCGCATCCTCAACAGTCGTATCAACCAAAGGACTGGTTGTTACCTCACCTATAGTGGTATCTACAGCCATCGTTGTGGCTTCAACAGTAGTTGTTTGCTCTGTCATTGTTGTGATATCAGCAGTTGTCACATCCACTGAAGGAGTTGTTCCCTCAGCTGTAGTAGTATCTGCACCTGCTGTTGTGACTGCAACTGTACTGGCATCAGCAATCGATGTCTGTTCTGCTTCGGTTGTCACATCTGTAGCAGTTGTGTCCACAGAAGGAGAGGTTGTCGACGCAGCTGTAGTGGTATCTGCGGACACTGTTGTTGCTAGAACAGTAGATGTCTGTGCTCCTGTTGTAACCGCATCCTCAACAGTCGTATCAACCGCAGGACTGGTTGTTACCTCAGCTTTAGTGGTATCTACAGCCATCGTCGTCGCTTCAACAGGAGTTGTTTGCTCTGTCATTGTTGTGATATCAGCAGTTGTCACATCCACTGAAGGAGTTGTTCCCTCAGCTGTAGTAATAACTGCACCTGCTGTTGTGACTGCAACTGTACTGGCATCAGCAATAGATGTCTGTTCTGCTGCAGTTGTCACATCTGTAGCAGTTGTGTCCACTGAAGGAGAGGTTGTCGACGCAGCTGTAGTGGTATCTGCTGACACTGTTGTGGCTACAACAGTAGGTGTCTGTGCTCCTGTTGTAACCGCATCCTCAACAGTCGTATCAACCGCAGGACTGGTTGTTACCTCACCTATAGTGGTATCTACAGCCATCGTTGTGGCTTCAACAGTAGTTGATTGCTCTGTCATTGTTGTGATATCAGCAGTTGCCACATCCACTGAAGGAGTCGTTCCCTCAGCTGTAGTAGTATCTGCACCTGCTGTTGTGACTGCAACTGTACTGGCATCAGCAATAGATGTCTGTTCTGCTGCGGTTGTCACATCTGTAGCAGTTGTGTCCACTGAAGGAGAGGTTGTCGACGCAGCTGAAGTGGTATCTCCTGACACTGTTGTGGCTACAACAGTAGATGTCTGTGCTCCTGTTGTAACTGCATCCTCAACAGTCGTACCAACCACAGGACTGGTTGTTACCTCACCTATAGTGGTATATACAGCCATCGTTGTGGCTTCAACAGTAGTTGTTTGCTCTGTCATTGTTGTGATATCAGCAGTTGTCACATCCACTGAAGGAGTTGTTCCCTCAGCTGTAGTAATAACTGCACCTGCTGTTGTGACTGCAACTGTACTGGCATCAGCAATAGATGTCTGTTCTGCTGCAGTTGTCACATCTGTAGCAGTTGTCTCCACTGAAGGAGAGGTTGTCGACGCAGCTGTAGTGGTATCTGCTGACACTGTTGTGGCTACAACAGTAGGTGTCTGAGCTCCTGTTGTAACTGCATCCTCAACAGTCGTATCAACCGCAGGACTGGTTGTTACCTCACCTATAGTGGTATCTACAGCCATCGTTGTGGCTTCAACAGTAGTTGTTTGCTCTGTCATTGTTGTGATATCAGCAGTTGTCACATCCACTGAAGGAGTTGTTCCCTCAGCTGTAGTAGTATCTGCACCTGCTGTTGTGACTGCAACTGTACTGGCATCAGCAATCGATGTCTGTTCAGCTGCGGTTGTCACATCGGTAGAAGTTGTGTCAACTGAAGGAGAGGTTGTCGACGCAGCTGTAGTAGTATCTGCTGACACTGTTGTGGCTAGAACAGTAGATATCTGTGCTCCTGTTGTAACTGCAACCTCAACAGTCGTATCAACCAAAGGACTGGTTGTTACCTCACCTATAGTGGTATCTACAGCAATCGTTGTGGCTTCAACAGTAGTTGTTTGCTCTGTCATTGTTGTGATATCAGCAGTTGTCACATCCACTGAAGGAGTTGTTCCCTCAGCTGTAGTAGTATCTGCACCTGCTGTTGTGACTGCAGCTGTACTGGCATCAGCAATAGATGTCTGTTCTGCTGCGGTTGTCACATCTGTAGCAGTTGTGTCCACTGAAGGAGAGGTTGTCGACGCAGCTGTAGTGGTATCTGCTGACACTGTTGTGGCTACAACAGTAGGTGTCTGTGCTCCTGTTGTAACTTCATCCTCAACAGTCGTATCAACCGCAGGACTGGTTGTTACCTCACCTATAGTGGTATCTACAGCCATCGTTGTGGCTTCAACAGTAGTTGTTTGCTCTGTCATTGTTGTGATATCAGCAGTTGTCACATCCACTGAAGGAGTCGTTCCCTCAGCTGTAGTAATAACTGCACCTGCTGTTGTGACTGCAACTGTACTGGCATCAGCAATAGATGTCTGTTCTGCTGCGGTTGTCACATCTGTAGCAGTTGTGTCCACTGAAGGAGAGGTTGTCGACGCAGCTGTAGTGGTATCTGCTGACACTGTTGTGGCTACAACAGTAGGTGTCTGAGCTCCTGTTGTAACCGCATCCTCAACAGTCGTATCAACCGCAGGAATGGTTGTTACCTCACCTATAGTGGTATCTACAGCCATCGTTGTGGCTTCAACAGTAGTTGTTTGCTCTGTCATTGTTGTGATATCAGCAGTTGTCACATCCACTGAAGGAGTTGTTCCCTCAGCTGTAGTAGTATCTGCACCTGCTGTTGTGACTGCAACTGTACTGGCATCAGCGATCGATGTCTGTTCTGCTGCGGTTGTCACATCGGTAGAAGTTGTGTCCACTGAAGGAGAGGTTGTCGACGCAGCTGTAGTAGTATCTGCTGACACTGTTGTGGCTAGAACAGTAGATATCTGTGCTCCTGTTGTAACTGCATCCTCAACAGTCGTATCAACCAAAGGACTGGTTGTTACCTCACCTATAGTGGTATCTACAGCCATCGTTGTGGCTTCAACAGTAGTTGTTTGCTCTGTCATTGTTGTGATATCAGCAGTTGTCACATCCACTGAAGGAGTTGTTCCCTCAGCTGTAGTAGTATCTGCACCTGCTGTTGTGACTGCAACTGTACTGGCATCAGCAATAGATGTCTGTTCTGCTGCGGTTGTCACATCTGTAGCAGTTGTGTCCACTAAGGAGAGGTTGTCGACGCAGCTGAAGTGGTATCTGCTGACATTGTTGTGGCTACAACAGTAGATGTCTGTGCTCCTGTTGTAACCGCATCCTCAACAGTCGTATCAACCGGAGGACTGGTTGTTACCTCAGCTTTAGTGGTATCTACAGCCATCGTTGAGGCTTCAACAGCAGTTGTTTGCTCTGTCATTGTTGTGATATCAGCAGTTGTCACATCCACTGAAGGAGTCGTTCCCTCAGCTGTAGTAGTATCTGCACCTGTTGTTGTGACTGCAACTGTACTGGCATCAGCAATAGATGTCTGTTCTGCTGCGGTTGTCACATCTGCAGCAGTTGTATCCACTGAAGGAGAGGTTGTCGACGCAGCTGTAGTGGTATCTGCTGACACTGTTGTGGCTACAACGGTACGTGTCTGTGCTCCTGTTGTAACTGCATCCTCAACAGTCGTATCAACCGCATGACTGGTTGTTACCTCACCTATAGTGGTATCTACAGCCATCGTTGAGGCTGCAACAGTAGTTGTTTGCTCAGTCATTGTTGTGATATCAGCAGTTGTCACATCCACTGAAGGAGTTGTTCCCTCAGCTGTAGTAATTACTGCACCTGCTGTTGTGACTGCAACTGTACTGGCATCAGCAATAGATGTCTGTTCTGCTGCAGTTGTCACATCTGTAGCAGTTGTGTCCACTGAAGGAGAGGTTGTCGACGCAGCTGTAGTGGTATCTGCTGACACTGTTGTGGCTACAACAGAAGGTGTCTGTGCTCCTGTTGTAACCGCATCCTCAACAGTCGTATCAACCAAAGGACTGGTTGTTACCTCACCTATAGTGGTATCTACAGCCATCGTTGTGGCTTCAACAGTAGTTGTTTGCTCTGTCATTGTTGTGATATCAGCAGTTGTCACATCCACTGAAGGAGTTGTTCCCTCAGCTGTAGTAGTATCTGCACCTGCTGTTGTGACTGCAACTGTACTGGCATCAGCAATCGATGTCTGTTCTGCTTCGGTTGTCACATCTGTAGCAGTTGTGTCCACAGCAGGAGAGGTTGTCGACGCAGCTGTAGTGGTATCTGCGGACACTGTTGTTGCTAGAACAGTAGATGTCTGTGCTCCTGTTGTAACCGCATCCTCAACAGTCGTATCAACCGCAGGACTGGTTGTTACCTCAGCTTTAGTGGTATCTACAGCCATCGTCGTCGCTTCAACAGTAGTTGTTTGCTCTGTCATTGATGTGATATCAGCAGTTGTCACATCCACTGAAGGAGTTGTTCCCTCAGCTGTAGTAGTATCTGCACCTGTTGTTGTGACTGCAACTGTACTGGCATCAGCAATAGATGTCTGTTCTGCTGAGGTTGTCACATCTGTAGCAGTTGTGTCCACTGAAGGAGAGGTTGTCGACGCAGCTGTAGTGGTATCTGCTGACACTGTTGTGGCTTTAACAGTAGGTGTCTGTGCTCCTGTTGTAACCGCATCCTCAACAGTCGTATCAATCGCAGGACTGGTTGTTACCTCACCTACAGTGGTATCTACAGCCATCGTTGTGGCTTCAACAGTAGTTGTTTGCTCTGTCATTGTTGTGGTATCAGCAGTTGTCACATCCACTGAAGGAGTTGTTCCCTCAGCTGTAGTAGTATCTGCACCTGCTGTTGTGACTGCAACTGTACTAGCATCAGCAATAGATGTCTGTTCTGCTGCGGTTGTAACATCTGTAGCAGTTGTGTCCACTGAAGGAGAGGTTGTCGACGCAGCTGAAGTGGTATCTGCTGACATTGTTGTGGCTACAACAGTAGATGTCTGTGCTCCTGTTGTAACCGCATCCTCAACAGTCGTATCAACCGGAGGACTGGTTGTTACCTCAGCTTGAGTGGTATCTACAGCCATCGTTGAGGCTTCAACAGCAGTTGTTTGCTCTGTCATTGTTGTGATATCAGCAGTTGACACATCCACTGAAGGAGTTGTTCCCTCAGCTGTAGTAGTATCTGCACCTGTTGTTGTGACTGCAACTGTACTGGCATCAGCAATCGATGTCTGTTCAGCTGCGGTTGTCACATCTGCAGCAGTTGTATCCACTGAAGGAGAGGTTGTCGACGCAGCTGTAGTGGTATATGCTGACACTGTTGTGGCTACAACGGTAGGTGTCTGTGCTCCTGTTGTAACTGCATCCTCAACAGTCGTATCAACCGCAGGACTGGTTGTTACCTCACCTATAGTGGTATCTACAGCCATCGTTGAGGCTGCAACAGTAGTTGTTTGCTCTGTCATTGTTGTGATATCAGCAGTTGTCACATCCACTGAAGGAGTTGTTCCCTCAGCTGTAGTAATTACTGCACCTGCTGTTGTGACTGCAACTGTACTGGCATCAGCAATAGATGTCTGTTCTGCTGCAGTTGTCACATCTGTAGCAGTTGTGTCCACTGAAGGAGAGGTTGTCGACGCAGCTGTAGTGGTATCTGCTGACACTGTTGTGGCTACAACAGTAGGTGTCTGTGCTCCTGTTGTAACCGCATCCTCAACAGTCGTATCAACCAAAGGACTGGTTGTTACCTCACCTACAGTGGTATCTACAGCCATCGTTGTGGCTTCAACAGTAGTTGTTTGCTCTGTCATTGTTGTGATATCAGCAGTTGTCACATCCACTGAAGGAGTCGTTCCCTCAGCTGTAGTAGTATCTGCACCTGCTGTTGTGACTGCAACTGTACTGGCATCAGCAATAGATGTCTGTTCTGCTGCGGTTGTCACATCTGTAGCAGTTGTGTCCACTGAAGGAGAGGTTGTCGACGCAGCTGAAGTGGTATCTCCTGACACTGTTGTGGCTACAACAGTAGATGTCTGTGCTCCTGTTGTAACTGCATCCTCAACAGTCGTATCAACCACAGGACTGGTTGTTACCTCACCTATAGTGGTATATACAGCCATCGTTGTGGCTTCAACAGTAGTTGTTTGCTCTGTCATTGTTGTGGTATCAGCAGTTGTCACATCCACTGAAGGAGTTGTTCCCTCAGCTGTAGTAATAACTGCACCTGCTGTTGTGACTGCAACTGTACTGGCATCAGCAATAGATGTCTGTTCTGCTGCAGTTGTCACATCTGTAGCAGTTGTCTCCACTGAAGGAGAGGTTGTCGACGCAGCTGTAGTGGTATCTGCTGACACTGTTGTGGCTACAACAGTAGGTGTCTGAGCTCCTGTTGTAACTGCATCCTCAACAGTCGTATCAACCGCAGGACTGGTTGTTACCTCACCTATAGTGGTATCTACAGCCATCGTTGTGGCTTCAACAGTAGTTGTTTGCTCTGTCATTGTTGTGATATCAGCAGTTGTCACATCCACTGAAGGAGTTGTTCCCTCAGCTGTAGCAGTATCTGCACCTGCTGTTGTGACTGCAACTGTACTGGCATCAGCAATCGATGTCTGTTCAGCTGCGGTTGTCACATCGGTAGAAGTTGTGTCCACTGAAGGAGAGGTTGTCGACGCAGCTGTAGTAGTATCTGCTGACACTGTTGTGGCTAGAACAGTAGATATCTGTGCTCCTGTTGTAACTGCAACCTCAACAGTCGTATCAACCAAAGGACTGGTTGTTACCTCACCTATAGTGGTATCTACAGCAATCGTTGTGGCTTCAACAGTAGTTGTTTGCTCTGTCATTGTTGTGATATCAGCAGTTGTCACATCCACTGAAGGAGTTGTTCCCTCAGCTGTAGTAGTATCTGCACCTGCTGTTGTGACTGCAACTGTACTGGAATAAGCAATAGATGTCTGTTCTGCTGCGGTTGTCACATCTGTAGCAGTTGTGTCCACTGAAGGAGAGGTTGTCGACGCAGCTGTAGTGGTATCTGCTGACACTGTTGTGGCTACAACAGTAGGTGTCTGTGTTCCTGTTGTAACTTCATCCTCAACAGTCGTATCAACCGCAGGACTGGTTGTTACCTCACCTATAGTGGTATCTACAGCCATCGTTGTGGCTTCAACAGTAGTTGTTTGCTCTGTCATTGTTGTGATATCAGCAGTTGTCACATCCACTGAAGGAGTCGTTCCCTCAGCTGTAGTAGTATCTGCACCTGCTGTTGTGACTGCAACTGTACTGGCATCAGCAATAGATGTCTGTTCTGCTGCGGTTGTCACATCTGTAGCAGTTGTGTCCACTGAAGGAGAGGCTGTCGACGCAGCTGTAGTGGTACCTGCTGACACTGTTGTGGCTACAACAGTAGATGTCTGTGCTCCGGTTGTAACCGCATCCTCAACAGTCGTATCAACCACAGGACTGGTTGTTACCTCAGCTATAGTGGTATCTACAGCCATCGTTGTCGCTTCAACAGTAGTTGTTTGCTCTGTCATTGTTGTGATATCAGCAGTTGTCACATCCACTGAAGGAGTCATTCCCTCATCTGTAGTAGTATCTGCACCTGCTGTTGTGACTGCAACTGTACTGGCATCAGCAATAGATGTCTGTTCTGCTGCGGTTGTCACATCTGTAGCAGTTGTGTCCACTGAAGGAGAGGTTGTCGACGCAGCTGAAGTGGTATCTCCTGACACTGTTGTGGCTACAACAGTAGATGTCTGTGCTCCTGTTGTAACCGCATCCTCAACAGTCGTATCAACCACAGAACTGGTTGTTACCTCAGCTTTAGTGGTATCTACAGCCATCGTCGTCGCTTCAACAGTAGTTGTTTGCTCTGTCATTGTTGTGATATCAGCAGTTGTCACATCCACTGAAGGAGTTGTTCCCTCAGCTGTAGTAGTATCTGAACCAGCTGTTGTGACTGCAACTGTACTGGCATCAGCAATAGATGTCTGTTCTGCTGCTGTTGTCACATCTGTAGCAGTTGTGTCCACTGAAGGAGAGGTTGTCAACGCAGCTGAAGTGGTATCTCCTGACACTGTTGTGGCTACAGCAGTAGATGTCTGTGCTCCTGTTGTAACCGCATCCTCAACAGTCGTATCAACCACAGAACTGGTTGTTACCTCATCTTTAGTGGTATCTACAGCAATCGTTGTCGCTTCAACAGTAGTTGTTTGCTCTGTCATTGTTGTGGTATCAGCAGTTGTCACATCCACTGAAGGAGTTGTTCCCTCAGCTGTAGTAGTATCTGCACCTACTGTTGTGACTGCAACTGTACTGGCATCAGCAATAGATGTCTGTTCGGCTGCAGTTGTCACATCTGTAGCAGTTGTCTCCACTGAAGGAGAGGTTGTCACCGCAGCTGTAGTGCTATCTGCTGACACTGTTGTGGCTACAACAGTAGATGTCTGTGCTCCTGTTGTAACCACATCCTCAACAGTCGTATCAACCACAGGACTGGTTGTTACCTCAGCTATAGTTGTATCAACAGTCATAGTTGTGGCTTCAACAGTAGTTGTTTGCTCTGTCATTGTTGTGATACCAGCAGTTGTCACATCCACTGAAGGAGTTGTTCCCTCAGCTGTAGTAGTATCTGCACCAGCTGTTGTGACTGCAACTGTACTGGCATCAGCAATAGATGTCTGTTCTGCTGCGGTTGTCACATCTGTAGCAGTTGTGTCCACTGAAGGAGAGGTTGTCGATGCAGCTGTAGTGGTATCTGCTGACACTGTTGTGGCTAGAACAGTAGATGACTGTGCTCCGGTTGTAACCGCATCCTCAACAGTCGTATCAACCACAGGACTGGTTGTTACCTCATCTTTAGTGGTATCTACAGCAATCGTTGTCGCTTCAACAGTAGTTGTTTGCTCTGTCATTGTTGTGGTATCAGCAGTTGTCACATCCACTGAAGGAGTTGTTCCCTCAGCTGTAGTAGTATCTGCACCTGCTGTTGTGACTGCAACTGTACTGGCATCAGCAATAGATGTCTGTTCTGCTGCGGTTGTCACATCTGCAGTAGTTGTGTCCACGGAAGGAGAGGTTGTCGACGCAGCTGTAGTGGTATCTGCTGACACTGTTGAGGCTACAACAGTAGATGTCTGTGCTCCGGTTGTAACCGCATCCTCAACAGTCGTATCAACCACAGGACTGGTTGTTACCTCAGCTATAGTGGTATCAACAGCCATAGTTGTGGCTTCAACAGTAGTTGTTTGCTCTGTCATTGTTGTGATACCAGCAGTTGTCACATCCACTGAAGGAGTTGTTCCCTCAGCTGTAGTAGTATCTGCACCTGCTGTTGTGACTGCAACTGTACTGGCATCAGCAATAGATGTCTGTTCTGCTGCGGTTGTCACATCTGTAGCAGTTGTGTCCACTGAAGCAGAGGTTGTCGCCGCAGCTGTAGTGGTATCTGCTGACATTGTTGTGGCTACAACAGTAGATGTCTGTGCTCCTGTTGTAACCACATCCTCAACAGTCGTATCAACTACAGGACTGGTTGTTACCTCAGCTATAGTGGTATCTACAGCCATCGTTGTGGCTTCAACAGTAGTTGATTGCTCTGTCATTGTTGTGATATCAGCAGTTGACACATCCACTGAAAGAGTAGTTCCCTCAGCTGTAGTAGTATCTGCACCTGCTGTTGTGACTGCAACTGTACTGGCATCAGCAATAGATGTCTGTTCGGCTGCGGTTGTCACATCTTTAGCAGTTGTGTCCACTGAAGGAGAGGTTGTCGCCGCAGCTGTAGTGCTTTCTGCTGACACTGTTGTGGCTACAACAGTAGATGTCTGTGCTCCTGTTGTAATCGCATCCTCAAAAGTCGTATCAACCACAGGACTGGTTGTTACCTCAGCTATAGTGGTATCTACAGCCATCGTTGTGGCTTCAACAGTAGTTGTTTGCTCTGTCATGGTTGTGATATCAGCAGTTGTCACATCCACTGAAGGAGTTGTTCCCTCAGCTGTAGTAGTATCTGCACCTGCTGTTGTGACTGCAACTGTACTGGCATCAGCAATAGATGTCTGTTCTGCTGCGGTTGTCACATCTGTAGCAGTTGTGTCCACAGAAGGAGAGGTTGTCACCGCAGGTGTAGTGGTATCAGCTGACACTGTTGTGGCTACAACAGTGGATGTCTGTGCTCTTGTCGTAACCACATCCTCAACAGTCGTATCCACCACAGGACTGGTTGTTACCTCGGCTATAGTGGTATCTAGGGCCATCGTTGTGGGTTCAACAGTAGTTGTTTGCTCTGTCATGGTTGTGATATCAGCAGTTGTCACATCCACTGAAGGAGTTGTTCCCTCAGCTGAAGTAGTATCTGCACCTAAAGTTGCGACACCAACTGTAGTGGCATCAGCAATAGATGTCTGTTCTGCTGTGGTTGTCACATCTGTAGCAGTTGTGTCCACTGAAGGAGAGGTTGTCGCCGCAGCTGCAGTGGTATCTGCAGCCATTGTTGTGGCTACAACTGTAGAAGCTGCTTCAACAGTAGTTGTGTGTTCTGCTGTTGTTGTGATATCAGCAGTTGTCATACCGACTGAAGCGGTTGTTCCCTCAGCTGTAGTATATACACCTGCTGTACTGGTAAGGGGTCCTGTCGTAGAAGAAGCTTCAGCAGTGGTTGTTTGTGCTGCTCTGGTCGTCACATCTGTAGTGGCTGTATCCACAACAGGACTAGTTCTTACATCAGCCGTGGTGGTATTTGTACCTGTTGTAGTACAAAAAACACTTATTAGATAATTGTATCCTTAATTTGGCAGGGTTCGACCTTAGCAGTAGTCTGATAGCCAAATGTGAGTAAAAACAGCGGGCTATTCGGAACCATTACTATTATTATTAAGATAAGGCATTTTTCTGGGGGTTTTTTTCAACGTGGTCTTAGATGAAGGTAATCAGATATAGATGCACATTTGGCTTGTTTCATGCCATTGTGCCGCCAAATCTTGCTCCGAAATTGCTAATTAAAGGAAGTGTTTTGTATAAGTATATATAAGCATAAAAAGTTCAGGACACATACTCTGTACATGTACATATTCAAAGGGGAACATTCTGCCCTTTTTATGAATGAGGGTGTCACCATAGTGCCCTCTAGTTATTCTGGCAATAAACCAGGCATGAATGCGTCAGGATACAGACAGTACTGCATGTCAAGCGTTTTGGATGAAAAATCATGGCCTACGTATGTAAGGAAACATTTCAGTCAGGCTGAAATCAGTATCCATTGCTGTACCGGTGTTATTCTTTGCGGTACCACACTCCATACCCCAAACCTGGCTGATGAATGGAAAGCCGTCAGGCCGTAATAACTGAATATTTATGAGGTCAAACGTGGAACGCGGTACTCGTTACATGCCCAGTCAGCTTGTCAAAAATTGTAAGTTTGAATACGCTATGAAGTGTTGAATAGGCACAGGCCAGCAGACCGCACACTCCTCACGAATATTGTTGTGACGAAAATACCTGTGTGTACTGACCTGTACATAATGAACTTATTATCATAGCCAGCTGGGCTTAATGCTTGTACCGCAAGAAAAACACACTGGTACCGCAATGGATACCGCTTTTAGGCTGACTGAAACACTCCATAATCTGGTTGAAGTTTACATCATAAACTAGTTACAAAAACATTGGCGGAGAAGGTAGATTTAATTCACGAAACCTAACTGATCTCTCTTTTCTGTGTCCGCATTTTCCACTTTTCTGTATTTATTTTGTGGTCATAATGCTGGTACTTTCGCCAATAATGCATGGCCAATCCAGTTTTCATGGCCGTCCCTGCTTGCTGATACTGCTGGGTACCGTCCACCACGGACAGTGTTGGGTAGTTTCTTTTCATGACTGTTATACTTTCCCCATTTGTTTTCTTTTTGAGGGTCCACTTTTGATAGCTTTTGACTCACAAATGAAAATGGGACCGAAAATTTCTAATCACCATAAAAAAAAATTAAGATAAAAATATATTTAATTAATTTTTTTTAAGTTGATTTAACTTATTGATAAATAATTCATTGAATTGATTTATAACGTTAATCAATTTGAGTCTGTTTTCACTTTTGTCAGGGAAAACACTGACAAAATTGCCTCAGAATAAAGCTATACATGTATGCACATTTTTGTTTGTGACGTTCTGGTGCAAAAGGCTAAAGATTCATTCTCTTGCGGACTAGTAAAAAGGCCCATTGGCTAGATAAGAGTCTCGTTCACTAGTCCAGCTGGCTAGTGAAAAAAGGGCGAACACTGAATTGGACTAGTTTAATGACCAGCAATTCTTTTGAAATGTTCTCAACCAAGTTAGCCTTCTTAAAAGGCAACAACCAATTCAAATTACCCCACAGACATAGGGTCATATTCATAAAAACTAGCACTTGCTTTTACTACCTATTTTTAAGTATGTACTTGCATTTGTATGAATAAAAAGGAAGCAAATGCTATTACTGGAAAGCATTTGCTAAAAGCTAAAAGTATTTACTTTTTACTTGTAAAGGCCCTGTCATATTATACGCGCTCTCACAGGAGCCCTTACGGCGACCAAAAATATTTAACCTTCCTATGGAAACATGCATTGTCAGCTTTATTACTTGGGTCAATATTAATCAAGACTCCCTTTGGTTTGTACACAGTATTCCAGGAGGTGAGGAAGAAAATTTTGGACCAATTGTGACCTCTTAAATAGTAGGAGGGTTAATAAATTTAACAATTGCAGCAAGGACGTAAGAAAATGACAATTTTCTGTTTCACGTGGCAAGAAAGTAGCTCAAGCTATGCTCATACTGCGCTCATCCCATGCTTACGATGCGCTCAATTCACTCTCTATGCACACCTGTCAAGCCCAATTATTCAATCTTGTCACTGCTGATGCACTTTCACTGTGCTCACAGTACAATCTACTTGCTGTTGATACGTCCTAGTAGCTCGCGTCGCGCTCTCTGTACGACCAAAATAGGCTCAGGTGACGTCACTTGCGCTGTATAAATACCACAAAAACGGTCAACCTGCAGTCCAGTTTCAAATTTCTACAACACAGTCAAGTTACTTTCTCATGGAGACCACATCGACTGCCTTGCGCCTGGGCTGCATCAATGCCACGTCAATGTCGCATGATTCTCGCTCGCAGAGCGCCCGAGTTGCATCATCACGGTGCCCTGGCCAGAGCACAGAGGTGTTGCGTTTGTTTGAACATGTTCAAGAAATTTTGGCACTTATTGGGGACCATTAAGACACTCTGATGACGCCCTTCTTGTGGCCTATGTAGTTCTCGCTGCGATCAAGTAGTTGTTCTTGCGCCCCAGCCTTTTTCATGGACGTAGTGAGAGCGCATATATGATTGCAGACAGTCTGACAGGGCCTTAAGCTTTTGCTAGACTAGACTTGTTAGCCTTTGCTAGACTAGACTTTTTACTTTTCAAGGGGCAAACTTGAAAATATAGAGCAAATACTTTTGCGCAAAAACTGCTGCATTTATTAATAGTAATCGACCCAAAATTAACACAAAATGTTAATAAACTACATATATAATGCCATACACTGTATTTTGAATAACATTTATGCAAAATTTTAATATTCTTTTATTATTAATTTCATTACTAGAAGAAACGATAATTTCGCATTTTGTTCAGGACATGAGAAGTGTTAGGGTAAAATTCAGTGCGGCATAGAATGATTAAGGATAAATTTTATTCCGAGGCACCCTGGGGACTGAACTAAATGAAATCATTCTTTTTTAGTTTATAAGGTCACTAATCTTTGCAAACTATAATTTTTTTAATATTTCAATAAACATAAACCTGCCCCAACCCAAATTAAAAGAAACTACGTCAATATTGTTATTAGTATGCTAACATATACATGCGTCTGTGGCCACGGATGATTAAGCATTCCTTTTTATTCTGTCAAGGGTCAAAACCTGAACTGAGCCAAGTTCTGACTGGCGAAGATTGCTGGCTGGTTTGTTTAATGTGCAACAGTTGAAATGGACTAGACTTCGTGCAGAGCTTTGTGTGGAAAGAGGTGGTGGCCACTTTGAAGTGTTGGGCCATGATGAATTAACTACATGTACAACAATAAGAGTGGTTAAATCACTGAAAAATTGAATAACTTGCTTTAACAAAAAGAATGTCTTCTTTCTTCAAATTAAGCTGTTCCATATGCCCAGAATACCAGCTACCTTTTTGCACAAACTTCTGTGGCCACAGACACTCAATCAATGTATTTATTGGAAAGAGGAAACATTGGCATTTCACATGATATTTCACTTATTTCAAAATATTAATTACATTTTTTATACAATACATTTACATCTTGCTTTCTTTTTTATATACCCTAGCTGTAAATACTATTTAAGGGCCTGCATACAATAACCCAGCCTCTCCATTAACCACTGCATTTTGTGCTAGTGCACACTCTTTAGGCCTTTTACAAAAACGTGACACACAGACATCAGACAGACAGACAGACAGACAGGGTAGGGTAATTTAATATAGGATGACATTCTGATTTTATCGTGGCTGGTATGACTCACAAAATACAATAAAACTACATTTTGCTTTCTCAAACAATCTAATATGAGAATCACATGTGTTGTCATGTCTGGGTGCCAAAAGCTTAGTAATGGTTTAAGAAATTTAGTTTTTCTTTGAACTACCTTACTTCATATCATCGCAACTTCCTTTGGATAAAAAACCTACTTGCAAAGAGAATGCAAGAACACAGAATATGCATCCAAATATTGCTGCGCCAAACATTTTTGATTGACATGCTTTGGTCATGTATATTTGACAATCAAAGACACAACATAAACGTTGTATCAATAAAGATCATCCCATATTCACTGTTTACAAAATTGAAGTTATGTTTTGATTAAAACTTTTCTTAATGCATCCCTATATTCATGGATGACTGAGCACCATAACAAGCTAAAAATCTCCATTTGCCAAGTTAAGCTGATGTGCATCATAAGTTGTTTTAAGCATTCTGGCAGGAAATTGCCATCTTCCAAATATAAAATGTTATTAAAACAAGTCAGGTGTGTAACAAACACGAATGCCCTGCAACCGTGACTGTTCCCATGACAAAACACAACTCTTTTAACATCAACCTACATGTACTTGGGTCACATGGAACTTTCACGGACATCATTAGTGTTCCTGTAGGTTTTATATGAATTAATCCCTATGCATCTCAGAATAAGTACAAGATTTCTTTTGTTTTAGCCACTGTGACCTTGACCCTTGACTTTTTGGTCCCAAATGCAATAGGCTTCTTAGGAATACCAAGAACAATCCACAATCCAAATTTGAAGTTCACATGTAAAGTATTTCAAGTTATCGTGCCGACACCTTTGTTTTAGCCGCTGTGACCTTGACCCTTGACATTTCAGCCTCAAATGCAATAGGCTCCCTAAAATTACCAAGAACAATCCACAAACCAAATTTGAAGTTGACATGTAAAGTTATTCTCAAGTTATCGTGCTGACAAAATTTCTTTTGTTTTAGCCACTGTGACCGTGACCCTTGACCTTTCAGCCCCAAATGCAATAGGCTTCTTAGGATTTACCAAGAACAATCCACAAACCAAATTTAAAGTTCATATGTTAAGTATTTCTCAAGTTATTGCGCTGACAAGATTTGTACGGACACACACCCACCCACGCACACCCACCCACGCGTACATAGGCATAGAAGTGGGGTACTTCCTTTGTTCTCGTGTACTAAAATTTTGCAACGTCGCACACTTATGTCAAAATGCTCTTATTTAAACCATAGTTAATTTCCTGGGCTGAAATTCAGACTTAATATCCCTTTTCTAAAACTCTTCCATTTGCGACAAATCAACCCAACTTGGAAATTCCTAGTTTTTGAGTAAAATCCATATATCTATTTTGTGAAAAACTTGTGGGGTACCAAAACGGTACCCCGCAAGTCGGTGGGCATTCCTTGTGGGGTACCTCCCATTTTTCCGGTACCCCACAAGGCAGTGTTTGTACACGCACCCACCCACCCACACACACCCAACCATGTTTTTTGGAGTAATGGGGTACCACTATTGTCCACTTGACTTCCCTTCTTTTATTCTCCTTTGTTCCTATTGAAATTTCAAACTCTGCAGCGTTTTACATATGGGATACTGAGATTTCTAAAGACCGACTTGTAGGGTACCACTGTCCCTATTGTTGCCTTTTGTTCCCGGTACCCCATAAGCCAGTACACTATAAACACACACAACCACCCAAGGACAAGGCGGAAACAGTATGCCCCTTCGGCTTCGCCGCAGGGCATAAAAAAAAACAAATAACATTGAAAATTGACTTGTTTCTCAAGCTTAAAAAACAAAGTATAGGCCTACTTAAAATAATAAGTAAGAATTTCTAAATACCAATTAAAAAAACATACTTACACACAGGCAAAAACGTAAAATACTAGGTCTATGTCTGTTTGAAACAGAACATACGGCTTTTCCGCATTATGATTCCTTGTACGACTTTATTTTTTGGAGTTAAATTTACATGTCAATTATGTTAATTATATTTAAAAATAAATAGAAATAATATAAGATGAAATTTTTGCGTCAGGGTGATGCAAATCAAATAACCACCGAGCTAACGGGATCGGCTGGCTGGTTCGAATCTGATGTACAAAGAAGCGGGTACTGCATTACTATTCATAAGATGGAATTTTTTGGTTGGGGTGATGTAAATCAAATTAAGTTTTTATTCAGATTCGAACCAGCCTGCCGATCCCGTTATCTCGTTGTTCAAGTGGTAAGACATCTGCACTAGAAAGCAGGAGGTTGTGGGTTCGAGTCCCACCCAGGTGATTCTTTCCAACTTTACTCGGGAGGTAACACACTGAGTATACAGTGTTTATACGTCGGTGAAGGGCAAAACCTAATTTGAAAAATAATATACTTGCAAAGTTCAAAATGCATTTATGTCAAAGTTTGCTAAATTTTAAATTTAGTATTGAAGTTTCAATATGCAACATTCCCAGGTGCCTTAACAAATTCGCTTTTTTGATAAACCAAATTGAATGCAATGCAAAAGGTTTAGCCTTGAAATGAGACATCATCTGAGCACGTAAATATTTTTACACATACATATGCCCTACGTACGGGGCACGGGAAAATGCGGTGAAACACGGCATCACTTTCACAAATGACCTGTACAATTGTACACTCAACCATGTACACACACAAGTTTGTTTATGGTGTAAATCAAGGATTTATAAAAACTATAAATGACCAAAAAGACTCCTAGCATAGGTCGTTGCCTGCTTAAGATGCCTCAAGACTTCATGAAGGCAACAACAAATAGTATTCTCAACACTGTAAGCAAATTGTTGGCAGTCCAAATCTGGAGGCAAAATCAATTTCAAAATTGTAGGACAAAACCCTAAAAGATGTCATGGGGACCAAAGTGAGTGCACGCAGCCTTTACCAATTCAAGCATAAAGTATACTGATATATGGATCTGGTATATGGATCTTTTAAAACAAGAAGGCACTTTGTATTGTTTGACAGACAAGTTAGGGCCGGTGACCATTCAACCCTTGTTTGAAAATGGCCCCCTAGTAAGCTCGCCCGCTAGCAAAAAGCCCTTTCGTACCCGACCAGCTACCGGCCCAGGAGGCTGGTCCGGTGTCTGATCACAAACTTTGCCATCATGGGGTCTATTGTTTGCAAGTGTTGGCACACATGTAATCTATCACAGAAAAAGCCCGCTTGCGGTTTTCATCCCCCAACGCGACACAAAAGAGCCCCTATCCCAGCACTGATCAAAACCCATGCCATGCCATTTGGCACACATTAATATCCAGAGCGAAACAATAGAGCCCCCATACCTGGACATGGAGGCTCATGCTATGCAGTTTCCCATACAATGCCACCTCAAGTAAACATCATACAAATAGGGTTCCAAACAATTTCACTTTTTGAACATTAATGCCTTGTGTGTGGAATTTCTTAATTGCAGACTACATTTATTTTGGTTTCAACAACTTTCAGAAGGAAATTGATGTATGAGGCGTTTCTGGATGTTTCCAAAAAAAGTCCAACAGCGAAAATGTGTGCAAGCAATCCTCTCCAAGAGCTATCCAGCCGAGAACTATGACAAATAAAACAAATTGCCCATCGTAATCTCCCCAGCCAAAACCACGTTTTTTAAGCCCAAGGTTAGTTTAATAGGTATACATTGGCATTTAGCAGTATTAAAAGGAATGAAAAATGGTACTTTTAAAGTATTATACCAGCAACTAATTATCAGAAATACAAATGTATATGAGCATATAAGGTGATCTGCACCACCATTTGATGCTTCAAATTGCACACTTAATTGTTGCAAACAGGTCATATAAATATAAATATGGTAACATTACGGAATTAATAATTATTACCATAAAGTAAGTAAATGTATTTCAAAAAACATTTTACAAACAAATCCACCCAATCCCGTATTTTATGAGGCCAGCAGTGGTACTTAAAAAGTTTGGTAATCTATGGCCACAAGTCTGTAATCTGATAAGTCATCTTTTATTCTGCTCTGGACATTCCCCAAGGGGCAATAAACTGGCACTCCTGACTGACTTCAAAGCTTCAGGTCAGACAGGCCTATGTACCCGACGAGACTGGGCTCAAGACCGAACGAGCTATAAACCGGCCGAGGTACAAGGGGGCCCTTTTCATACCAGGTCTATAGGGTCACTGGCCCTTACAAATCTCAGTTAAAGCCCCAGCTAGCTGAGCAGCATAGCATTTCAGGAAGAAACTCCATCAGGACCTGCCTCTTTGTGTGCATTGAACCGGGAAAACTTGCATAGAACATCTGACTCACAAGGGTGGATCCAGAAGACAATATTTTTGAAGGGGGCCAAACGAATTTGGTGCCCAAATTTTTTTTTTAAGTAAAGATGGTGGTGTCCGCAGTGCCTGCCTTTATTGCGACAAAAAAAATTGATTCTTTTTTTGGGCCCCCCCCCCCCCCCCCCCCGGATCCGCCCTTGCCGACTCACTGACGATGAATGGTGCATCATCAGTCACTGATCGCAGGTTCTGGTGAAATAGTATTTACACCGTCACAGACACTCTGACAATGAGTGGTGGGAATTATTTTTTTGTTTTTTAACTGATAATGTAATAACCAATGGATAACCACCAACCATGATATCAGTCAATTTATGTTGCATTATTGGTTAAGACCGATAATGTTACAACAATTGACTGATAGTACAGTGCATTCTACTACATTATCGGCATAGAGCTATATTACATTACTAGAGTGCTAACTCCTCATTCTTGCATGTTGAGATGCTTTAAAGCCGTCCTGGGCACAGACATTTTGAATTCATGTGCGTGTTTGTAAAACATAATGAAATTAGATGGATTGAATGTTGAAAGAGTACTCTAAATGCAATGCGCAAGTAGAATGTACACAAAAAACTTAAGAGTGTCATGACGGTTTTAAAAAAAGTCAAGGTTTATCAGCTGCAGCGGATACACGCGTATGGCATAGAGCAAATGAAATGCTTATTTGCTGATCATGCGTTTCAGTTTTGGGCGTATTGGCTTTGGTAATGCACTAAGAGTTTTTCATAGGTTTGTGCACAAACATGGATCCACCCAGCAAAAAATTGCAAAATTACAAAAATGGTATAACATATGCGTAGAATCTGGAAAGGGGGGGGGGGGGGAAGAGTGGTATTAAAACCACCACTAGTGCCTTGTCTACCAGTCCTCTTTTTGTCTACCTGATGAGTCCCCTTTTTGTCCAAAAGTGCTTTTTTTAATGCCCCCCAAATGTCAGAAGCTGTGCTGCCATTTTCAAATAGTACCCATGATCATCAGCGTTGAATAACATCCCTATAGGAAGATGGCATGCAGAATCCCTGCCACTTTTTTTATGGTACTGATGCTGCAAAAAACATTGTACTTTTCAGCACAGATGATGGAACGACGCTTAATGTGCCCTTTTTACACCTACCACCAATCTAAATTACCTTGCTACGCGCATGCATAGTGTTTCACATTGTTATTATTAAATCCCATTCTATGCACTCGAATGTAGCACATAACTTTTCAAATGAACCCCCAAACAATGATATCCTCAGTTATTTTGACACAATTTTTTTTTTTTTAGTCCCACGATTTGACCTTGGTGATATGTATGTGACCTATTATCAAGTAATATAATAGGGGTGTAAGTGGCCCCACCAACATCAAAATAGTCCCCCCCCCCCAAAAAAAAGGACTTTTTTATGCGGCCAAAAATGTTGGGCAAAACTTTTTTGAAAAACAATTTTCCTCCTAAAAAATTAGAAGAAAAAAACTTGTGAGCCCCCCCCCCCCCACCCCAAAGCCAAATCCTAGATGCGCCACTGTTTTAATAGAAAATGGTCCATTGTTTGTGAGCTTGAACATGCACTGCAAAATGATCAGAACTGATGTTAGAACGAGGCAATGGCTTGTTCCAAATGACCTCAGACAAACTATTCAAACTATTCAAAGTCATTCAAAATGACTTTGGAAGGTTTTATCTTCTGATTTCCTTTTTTAGGTACACCACCACCTTCAACCCTCTTTCACTTATTTCAACATAGCCTACAACAGATGTCTTTGACAGCTCACCTCACCACTGCATTAGCTCCCAACACAAAAATATAACAAGAAAAGTAGTGTTAAAAAACACAAATGCCCCGCAACCATGCCTATTTCCATGACATAACACACTCTATTAACATCAACTTACCTGGGTCACATGGAACGTTCATTGGCTATATATGTAACGTACTGATGCCATTGATCCCATAATTAATTCTTGTTTTTTGCTTCTCTGTCTGGAAGTCATTGTATATGATTTAAGCAAACTGACTGGATACTTTAGTCTTAAGCAAGACATTTCTCAAATACAAATCCTTTGAGCATAATCCTTTGAGCATTTACAAGGCCTACATGGAAATAAGAATTTTTAAATAATCAAAAGAAAATATGGTTATGTGAATAAGCTTGAGTTATCATTATGACATCATTTCTTTGATTTTTAATACTGAGAACAGTTGGCCTATGGGGTCCTGAAGTGACTAAAAATCCTAAGAACAACCTACAGAGCTGCATAAACATGTACATGTACATGTACTACGGTGCAAGTCTCAAGTTTTAGTAATACATGTACACGTACATGTGTTTGTTTTCTGTTATTTCAATTAAAAATATGACTGTCCAAGAACAAAGGGTGGAGAAGCCACATTGTTTATACAAAAAACATGTATAAACAGTGTACAGGCCCCCTAATATTTTAGTGAGTGATTACATTTGCACATGCATACTGGTTTGGTAAAAAAAAAAAAATTAAAAACAAAAAAAAAAGCTATTTTTTAAATCCTAATGACCTTGGCCTTTGTCTTATGGGGTCCAAACTAATAAGTTATTAACAGAAACACACACATTTGTCGCCACAAGGTATTTGTGGGGACTGAAAATGCTATGGGGACAGCAGAAAGTCCCCATAACTCGGTCCTAATTTGCCTAACAATAAAAAACTTCCCCATAATGCTTTGTATGCCTACCCACACACACGCACGTGTGTAAATGCCGGCAATCGTGGATGCCCCATTGTCCCAAATCCTCTTTCCTTTGTTTGTACTAACCTTTTAGCGACAGCTCTCATTGGTTTTGTACACGAATTGAGATCGTGGACGTTCGGTCAATTGTGGACATCTTGTTTGGCCCCAATTCTTTTGTCCTACGTCCACGGTTGCCGGTGTTTACATACTCACACACACACACATGGACGGACAAGGCAGAAACAGTATGCCCCTTCGGCTTCGCCGGCGGGGCATAAAAAGGAAAAGCCAGTTCAAAATTTAGTGGAGATTGGGGCCAAGACATCACTTTGTGCATTGTAATTTAATTCAATTGTGAAGAGTTAAAATGTGCAATGTCCTATTTTTTTTCTCAGACAAGTGGTGTTTTTTGTTGATTGGTTGCTATTAGTAAAAACATGGGATGGATTTCAGTGCCATTTCCAATGGAACAGGTTTGCGCCATACAGTTGAGGAATGCTCATGCGTACTGCATACCATTGGCACTCAGGACTAGACTGAAAGGTGCAGACTGGTACATGTAAACTATGTACCCACACTTTGTAGTTCAATAAAACCACAGAGAATTTAATGTATCCATCCATGAGTACTGGAACTAAGGACCAAATTTTGGCCCTAAATATTTTTTTTTTTTACACCAAATAGCACCGGTCTTTCTTTCATTGTGTCTTGATGGGGACAAGCACGGAACGTCCGGGTTCAGCGGAGAATCCCACCTTTTTATGTAGCCATAAATTTAATGCAGAGCTACTTTTAGATATGCTACAGTAATGTAGCAATTCAATAAATGGATATAAGGGCTACCAAAATGCTGGTGTTACCAGTGTGGTATGGAGGATATATTTGGTTTTGAACTGTTCTACATGTTGAACAAAATATAAAAAACGTGGACTGACCAGTGCAAATAAAAACAAGAATGGACAATAATACCTTCACCTGATATAAGTGCACAAAAATAATGATAACGTCGACCCTCATTACTACAAACTCTGTTAATACAAATTCTGATTATAGTGAAACAGAAACCTTTGTCCAGACTGTGCATTTATGAGCACAATAAATGGGAATGAACTCCTCTAAATACAAAGTTCTGATATGACAAACATTTTGGCTTAGTGTAGCTGAGTTTGTATTAATTAGAGTCGACGGTCTTTTTGAGTGGATGATTTAATCAGTTAAGAATAAAAAGGCAACATCAATAAATTCCTACTTTAATAATAAAAGCCTACTTTAATTTCTCAAAATAATCCAAATTAGAATACCACAAGGCCGACATATGAAAATTTACCTATCAGGTATTGGATCTAGTCAGGAGACATCATCTCATCCTACACACTGAAGTGCCACAACACACATATTACACACAATTTAAACAGATAGAAACCAAACATCAAAATGTACATATATACGCCAAATGCAGGTCTTAATGAGAGTCATGTAAATAAATTCCTCAAGCATCTGTGTTTTATGATAGGCCTACTGCCTGGCTTTCCAAACAATTCACCAACATTCATTGTCCATGGGTTCTCTTGTGAACAAACCAATTTAGCCTCTGTGCTCATTAATTTCAGAAAGATTTTTTTTTTGATAAATAAAATTTGGCATGTGGCATGCTTGTAAAGCCAGGTCTAAATCATTCCTTTTTCACACTTTGCTTTTCAGCAAATGAAGTTTAAGTCAAAACTCACAATAAAAGATGCTCAATGAACTAAAACATTTCCCATTTAGTGACACTGCAAAAAGCAGCAATATGACATATTTCCAGGGTGCAAGTGTGGGGTTTTTTTTTACAATGGGAGAATATTAATATATTAATGAGATGTGATCAGTTAAAGTGTCATTCCCAGAACCCTCAAATGCACAAGTATTACTGCAAAGCCAGAATTTGATGGACGAACGCAAAAAATAGACTAAGAACAGGAATAGAATTTTCAAGTGCCTCCAAAAAGGTTCTCCTTACAGGTTTTGAGGTTTTTTCAGTTCTGTATTTATTTGCAGTTGCACAACTGACATATACAGTGTGTGTTGAAAAGTGGTCTTCTTTCCATGAATTACCACTCTGACCTGCATGACAACCCTTTGCGTTTGTTTTAGTGAAAATGAAACCATTAGAGAGAACATTTAGGCACAAAGCAATCTTTTAATAACTGGAAAGATTGCAAACACAACAAAAAATGTGGAAAAAACACTTTAGCAAATTTTTTGAACTGAAATGAAACATTACAAACCTGAGGTGCTGGAAACACCCGAGACAGTGGTTGCCGGGTCAATTGTAGTTGTAATTCCAAAAGAAGTAGTGGCTCCAAAAGTTGTTGTCTGTTCTGCTGGGGTTGTTACACGTGCAGCTGTTGTAGTATGTGTACGTGCTGTTGTGGCTGCAACTGTAGAAGTGGCCTCAGCAATGGATGTCTGTTTTGCTACAGTTGTCGCATCTGCAGCAGTTGTGTCCACTGAAGAAGAGGTTATCGCCGCAGCAGTAGTGGTATCTGCTGACATAGTACTGGCTGCAACATAAGATGTCTGTGCTGCTGTTGTTATCATATCAACTACTGTTGTATCCACCACAGGTCTAGATGTTCCCTCAGCTGTGGTAGTACCTGCACCTGCTGTTGTGACTGCAGCTGAAGAAGTGGCCTCTGCAATGGATGTCTGTTCTGCTGCGGTTGTCACATCTGCAACAGTAGTATCCAATGAAGGAGAAGTTGTTCGCTCAACTGTTGTGGTATCTGCCGAGATTGTTGTGTCTACAACAGAAGATGTCTGTGCCTCTGTTGTTACCGCATCCACAACAGTTGTATCCACCACAGGACTAGTTGTTCCCTCAGCTGTGGTAGTACCTGCACCTGCTGTTGTGACTGCAGCTGCAGAAGTGGCCTCAGCAATGGATGTCTGTTCTGCTGCGGTGGTTACATCTGCAGCAGTTGTGTCCACTGAAGGAGAGGTTGTTCCCTCAGCTGTTGTGGTATCTCCTGAGATTGTTGTGTCTACAACAGATGTCTGTGCCTCTGTTGTTACCACATCCACAATGGTTGTATCCACCAAAGGACTAGTTGTTCCCTCTGCTGTGGTAGTACCTGCACCTGCTGTTGTGACTGCAGCTGTAGAAGTGGCCTCTGCAATGGATGTCTGTTCTGCTGCAGTTGTCCCATCTGCAACAGTTGTGTCCAATGAAGGGGAGGTTGTTCCCTCAGCTGTTGTGGTATCTGCCGAGATTGTTGTGTCTACAACAAAAGATGTCTGTGCCTCTGTTGTTACCACATCCACAACAGTTGTATCCACCACAGGACTAGTTGTTCCCTCAGCTGTGGTAGTACCTGCACCTGCTGTTGTGACTGCAGCTGCAGAAGTGGCCTCAGCAATGGATGTCTGTTCTGCTGCGGTTGTTACATCTGCAGCAGTTGTGTCCACTGCAGGAGAGGTTGTTCCCTCAGCTGTTGTGGTATCTGCGGAGACTGTTGTGTCTACAACAGAGGATGTCTTAGCCTCTGTTGTTACCGCATCCACAACAGTTGTAACCACCACAGGACTAGTTGTTCCCTCAGCTGTGGTAGTACCTGCACCTGCTGTTGTGACTGCAACAGTAGAAGTGGCCTCAGCAATGGATGTCTGTTTTCCTGTGGTTGTCACATCTCCAGCAGTTGTGTCCACTGAAGGAGAAGTTGTTCCCTCAGCTGTTGTGGTATCTGCTGAAATTGTTGTGTCTATGACAGAGGATGTCTGTGCCTCTGTTGTTACCACATCCACAACAGTTGTATCCACCACAGGACTAGTTGTTCCCTCAGCTGTGGTAGTACCTGCACCTGCCGTTGTGACTGCAGCTGTAGAAGTGGCCTCAGCAATGGATGTCTGTTCTGCTGTGGTTGTCACATCTGCAGCAGTTGTGTCCACTAAAGAGGAAGTTTCCCTCGGCTGTTGTGGTATCAACTGAGATTGTTGTGTCTACAACAGAAGATGTCTGGGCCTCTGTTGTTAACGCATCCATAACAGTTGTATCCACCAGAGGACTAGTTGTTCCCTCTGCTGTGGTAGTACCTGCATCTGCTGTTGTGACTGCAGCTATAGAAGTGACCTCCGCAACGGATGTCTGTTCTGCTGCGGTTGTTACATCTGCAGCAGTTGTGTCCACTGAAGGAGATGTTGTTCCCTCAGCTGTTGTGGTATCTGCTGAGATTGTTGTGTCCACAACAGAAGATGTTTGTGCCTCTGTTGTTACCACATCCACAACAGTTGTATCCACCACAGGACTAGTTGTTCCCTCAGCTGTGGTAGTACCTGCGCCTGCTGTTGTGACTGCAGCAAGGGATGTCTGTTCTGCTGCGGTTGTTACATCTGCAGCAGTTGTGTCCACTGAAGATGTTGTTCCCTCAGCTGTTGTGGTATCTGCTGAGATTGTTGTGTCCACAACAGAAGATGTCTGTGCCTCTGTTGTTACCACATCCACAACAGTTGTATCCACCACAGGACTAGTTGTTCCCTCAGCTGTGGCAGTACCTGCACCTGCTGTTGTGACTAAAGCTGCAGAAGTGGCCTCTGCAATGGATGTCTGTTCTGCTGCAGTTGTCACATCTGCAGCAGTTGTGTCCACTGAAGGAGAGGTTGTTCCCTCAACTGTTGTGGTATCTGCTGAGATTGTTGTGTCTACAACAGAGGATGTCTGTGCCTCTGTTGTTACCACATCCACAACAGTTGTATCCACCACAGGACTAGTTGTTCCCTCAGCTGTTGTAGTACCTGCGCCTGCTGTTGTGACTGCAGCTGTAGAAGTGACCTCAGCAATGGATGTCTGTTCTGCTGCGGTTGTTACATCTGCAGCAGTTGTGTCCACTGAAGATGTTGTTCCCTCAGCTGTTGTGGTATCTGCTGAGATTGTTGTGTCCACAACAGAAGATGTCTGTGCCTCTGTTGTTACCACATCCACAACAGTTGTATCCACCACAGGACTAGTTGTTCCCTCAGCTGTGGTAGTACCTGCATCTGCTGTTGTGACTGCAGCAGTAGAAGTGGCCTCAGCAATGGATGTCTGTTCTGCTGCAGTTGTCACATATGCAGCAGTTGTGTCCACTGAAGGAGAAGTTGTTCCCTCAGCTGTTGTGGTATCTGCTGAGACTGTTGTGTCTACAACAGATGTCTGTGCCTGTGTTGTTACCACATCCACAACAGTTGTATCCACCACAGGACTAGTTGTTCCCTCAGCTGTGGTAGTACCTGCATCTACTGTTGTGACTAAAGCTGCAGAAGTGGCCTCAGCAATGGATGTCTCTTCTGCTGTTGTTGTTACATCTGTAGCAGTTGTGTCCACTGAAGGAGAGGTTGATTCCTCAGCTGTTGTGGTATCTGCTGAGACTGTTGTGTCTACAACAGAGGATGTCTGAGCCACTGTTGTTACCGCATCCACAACAGTTGTATCCACCACAGGACTAGTTGTTCCCTCTGCTGTGGTAGTACCTGCACCTGCTGTTGTGACTGCAGCTGTAGAAGTGGCCTCAGCAATGGATGTCTGTTCTGCTGCAGTTGTTACATCTGCAGCAGTTGTGTCCACTGAAGGAGAGGTTGTTCCCTCAGCTGTTGTGGTATCTACTGAGATTGTTGTGTCCACAACAGAAGATGTCTGTGCCTCTGTTGTTACCACATCAACAACAGTTGTATCCACCACAGGACTAGTTGTTCCCTCAGCTGTTGTAGTACCTGCGCCTGCTGTTGTGACTGCAGCAATGGATGTCTGTTCTGCTGCGGTTGTTACATCTGCAGCAGTTGTGTCCACTGAAGATGTTGTTCCCTCAGCTGTTGTGGTATCTGCTGAGATTGTTGTGTCCACAACAGAAGATGTCTGTGCCTCTGTTGTTACCACATCCACAACAGTTGTATCCACCACAGGACTAGTTGTTCCCTCAGCTGTGGCAGTACCTGCACCTGCTGTTGTGACTAAAGCTGCAGAAGTGGCCTCTGCAATGGATGTCTGTTCTGCTGCAGTTGTCACATCTGCAGCAGTTGTGTCCACTGAAGGAGAGGTTGTTCCCTCAGCTGTTGTGGTATCTGCTGAGATTGTTGTGTCCACAACAGAAGATGTCTGTGCCTCTGTTGTTACCACATCCACAACAGTTGTATCCACCACAGGTCTAGATGTTCCCTCAGCTGTGGTAGTACCTGCACCTGCTGTTGTGACTGCAGCTGAAGAAGTGGCCTCTGCAATGGATGTCTGTTCTGCTGCGGTTGTCACATCTGCAACAGTAGTATCCAATGAAGGAGAGGTTGTTCGCTCAACTGTTGTGGTATCTGCCGAGATTGTTGTGTCTACAACAGAAGATGTCTGTGCCTCTGTTGTTACCGCATCCACAACAGTTGTATCCACCACAGGACTAGTTGTTCCCTCAGCTGTGGTAGTACCTGCACCTGCTGTTGTGACTGCAGCTGCAGAAGTGGCCTCAGCAATGGATGTCTGTTCTGCTGCGGTGGTTACATCTGCAGCAGTTGTTTCCACAGAAGGAGAGGTTGTTCCCTCAGCTGTTGTGGTATCTGCTGAGATGTTGTGTCTACAACAGATGTCTGTGCCTCTGTTGTTACCACATCCACAACAGTTGTATCCACCACAGGTCTAGATGTTCCCTCAGCTGTGGTAGTACCTGCACCTGCTGTTGTGACTGCAGCTGAAGAAGTGGCCTCTGCAATGGATGTCTGTTCTGCTGCGGTTGTCACATCTGCAACAGTAGTATCCAATGAAGGAGAGGTTGTTCGCTCAACTGTTGTGGTATCTGCCGAGATTGTTGTGTCTACAACAGAAGATGTCTGTGCCTCTGTTGTTACCGCATCCACAACAGTTGTATCCACCACAGGACTAGTTGTTCCCTCAGCTGTGGTAGTACCTGCACCTGCTGTTGTGACTGCAGCTGCAGAAGTGGCCTCAGCAATGGATGTCTGTTCTGCTGCGGTGGTTACATCTGCAGCAGTTGTGTCCACTGAAGGAGAGGTTGTTCCCTCAGCTGTTGTGGTATCTGCTGAGATTGTTGTGTCTACAACAGATGTCTGTGCCTCTGTTGTTACCACATCCACAACGGTTGTATCCACCAAAGGACTAGTTGTTCCCTCTGCTGTGGTAGTACCTGCACCTGCTGTTGTGACTGCAGCTGTAGAAGTGGCCTCTGCAATGGATGTCTGTTCTGCTGCAGTTGTCCCATCTGCAACAGTTGTGTCCAATGAAGGGGAGGTTGTTCCCTCAGCTGTTGTGGTATCTGCCGAGATTGTTGTGTCTACAACAGAAGATGTCTGTGCCTCTGTTGTTACCACATCCACAACAGTTGTATCCACCACAGGACTAGTTGTTCCCTCAGCTGTGGTAGTACCTGCACCTGCTGTTGTGACTTCAGCTGCAGAAGTGGCCTCAGCAATGGATGTCTGTTCTGCTGCGGTTGTTACATCTGCAGCAGTTGTGTCCACTGCAGGAGAGGTTGTTCCCTCAGCTGTTGTGGTATCTGCGGGAACTGTTGTGTCTACAACAGAGGATGTCTTAGCCTCTGTTGTTACCGCATCCAAAACAGTTGTAACCACCACAGGACTAGTTGTTCCCTCAGCTGTGGTAGTACCTGCACTGCTGTTGTGACTGCAGCAGTAGAAGTGGCCTCAGCAATGGATGTCTGTTCTCCTGTGGTTGTCACATCTCCAGCAGTTGTGTCCACTGAAGGAGAAGTTGTTCCCTCAGCTGTTGTGGTATCTGCTGAAATTGTTGTGTCTACGACAGAGGATGTCTGTGCCTCTGTTGTGACGACATCCACAACAGTTGTATCCACCACAAGACTAGTTGTTCCCTCAGCTGTGGTAGTACCTGCACCTGCTGTTGTGACTGCAGCTGTAGAAGTGGCCTCAGCAATGGATGTCTGTTCTGCTGTGGTTGTCACATCTGCAGCAGTTGTGTCCACTAAAGAGGAAGTTCTTCCCTCGGCTGTTGTGGTATCAACTGAGATTGTTGTGTAACACAGAAGATGTCTGTGCCTCTGTTGTTAACGCATCCATAACAGTTGTATCCACCAGAGGACTAGTTGTTCCCTCTGCTGTGGTAGTACCTGCATCTCCTGTTGTGACTGCAGCTATAGAAGTGACCTCCACAACGGATGTCTGTTCTGCTGCGGTTGTTACATCTGCAGCAGTTGTGTCCACTGAAGGAGATGTTGTTCCCTCAGCTGTTGTGGTATCTGCTGAGATTGTTGTGTCCACAACAGAAGATGTTTGTGCCTCTGTTGTTACCACATCCACAACAGTTGTATCCACCACAGGACTAGTTGTTCCCTCAGCTGTGGTAGTACCTGCGCTGCTGTTGTGGACTGCAGCAATGGATGTCTGTTCTGCTGCGGTTGTTACATCTGCAACAGTTGTGTCCACTGAAGATGTTGTTCCCTCAGCTGTTGTGGTATCTGCTGAGATTGTTGTGTCTAAACAGAGGATGTCTGTGCCTCTGTTGTTACCACATCAACAACAGTTGTATCCACCACAGGACTCGTTGTTCCTCAGCTGTTGTAGTTACCTGCGCCTGCTGTTGTGACTGCAGCTGTAGAAGTGACCTCAGCAATGGATGTCTGTTCTGCTGCAGCT